>NW_022145801.1:3248844-3392335 GCF_002938485.1 Sitophilus oryzae | reverse complement strand
AAAACTTCATTCGTAACCTGGAATGGGAATTAACTTCCATCCTTCAATCCAATCTACGATCGTTTTTTATTGAATCACATGGTATATTACTTAATTGATAGATGGGTTTATTGTAATGGAGAGCGGTCGATTTCTAATTTCGATAAAAAAAATTATCGGTTCGACATTAACGAGGGAATTACGATGTACGTTGGGCGATCATGGGAAATCGCCCGGCTTTTAAAAGGATTAATATTTTATCCGATAAAATTTGGACCATTTCCAGAGACCCGCTTCTCGGTTTGTACTGCCATCGAAATTGATTTGAAATTGAATCAAATATACAGGGTGAGTTTCCTACGATGTTCTCTATGGGTATCTCGGAAACTACTGGAGATAGAGAGTCGGTTAAATGGGGAAAGAATTGCAGTTTTATGGGGTCATAAATATGCGCCTTTCAGATTTTTGAAAAAGTTCATGGCTTACTAGATATTTCGAAAAAAACAAATTTCGGCTTAGAGTCTTAGTCTTCTTGGTCTTGTGTTATTAAGCCTTCGTTTGATCTTCCATTTTTTATGTTCCATCCCTTCACGCAATTTTATTATGTCTGCAAACGTAAACAAACCTTCTTTTACAGTCCTCCTTACCCTTCACCAATAAATACACACACAAGAGCTCGCACTTTTCTTCCCGAACTGTAATTTGTGGCAGGGTTGCCCGAGGGGGCCCCTTAAAAAGTTAAGGCGCTGTCTCCAGAGCTGCGGCCGGCGGAGATGCGGTCGAAAGTTTCCAACATTGTTCTTGCCCGACGCGTCGCTCATATATATTAAAGATTGATGCGGACGGTCGGGCTCGGGAGTAGTTTATAACCGGTTTTAACATTCGTAATGTGGGTTAAAGGACGTCCTTATTTTTGAAAAGCTTTCTTTTATTTATAGGAAGAGATGTAAAGGTTTTTTTAGGACATCATCCGCTTGATTGTTTAAAATAAAACTGTTCTGTTTGACTTCTATTGTCTTTGTTTTTACTGAAAACTATAACTAGTCCGGTCGAGATATTAAATCCCGTGAGATTTTTTAGGGGATATTTTTTATGATTCTAAATATCTTTTAAGGTGTTAACGTTAAAATTAAGCGTGAAAGTCATTTTGAAAATGTTGGCCCTTGGTCACTACCATATCTATCATTTATACCAGCTAGATGTAAAGGTGTAAATAAAAATAAGATGTTTCCTCTCGAAAACGATAAGTGAACTTATTTGTGACTGTTTATACAAATGTTGGGCCTACTTACTGTTTTCCGTGATGTATCTATAGGGTGAAAATGACAAACCAAACCAAATCAACGATAAAGTAAAGTCCATTATCTCATTTGTTTCGAGGTTTACAAAAAAATTTAAATATAAAAGTTATAGGGAAGGTTAAGATACAAATTTCAAAATTATTATCGAGTATACAAGGTGCTTCAAAAAAGTGTGGCGGATGTAACATGTTTTTTTAAATGCAACACCCTATTTTTTATTTTATTTTTAGATTCTGCGTAAAATTCCATAACTTTTTAATATATAATAGAAAACAAATTTCATGCAGTAGAGGTATATAATAAAATTATATAAGGATTCTTGCCACTTAACTGCTAATATAGAAATTTAATTCTACGCTGTGTTTGTCATAATGCGGATCAACCTGCTCTCACTACAGGTGTCGGAGCCCTACTCCATCATCAGGTGAGCTTGGGAGATCCACAAAATGACAACCACAGCGCAGAGATAGTTAATTCCGACTTGTCGGAAAGTATCGGTTAGATATCAAGTCCCGAACGGGAGATAGCGGCCTGCGTGCAATGGTAGTACTTTCGTACCACCGAGGCGCAACTATCGATAGTAAAAGGATGGTAAAAGGTTTTTTTTCAGGCAAGCCAAATTATAAAATAGAAAACAAATTTCTTGCAGTAGAGGTATATAATAAAATTATATAAGGATTCTTGCCACTTAACTGCTAATATAGAAATTTAATTCTACGCTGTGTTTGTCATAATGCGGATCAACCTGCTCTCACTACCGGTTTCGGAGCCCTACTCCATCATCAGGTGAGCTTGGGAGATCCACAAAATGACAACCACAGCGCAGAGTTAGTTAATTCCGACTTGTCGGAAAGTATCGGTTAGATATTAGGAAAAAAAGCCTTTTACCATCCTTTTACTATCGATAGTTGCGCCTCGGTGGTACGAAAGTACTACCATTACACGCAGGCCGCTATCTCCTGTTCGGGACTTAATATCTAGAAAAAATGATAATATATAGGGTGTACCATTTAAATATATTTTGAACACCCTGTAGCATCTAACTAAAATATCTTTACATAACTCTTTTTCTATATCTCTATAAAATTCTCCTACCAAATTTTAGATGTCCAATTTCAGAAACAACGCCATTACTGACAATTTTTATCACACTACAATCTAACATTATATACAGGGTGATTTCTGTAAGTCGGTCATGCTTTCGGGAATGATAGAGGACGTCGAAATATTAATTTTGATATAGCACACTATGGGGTGGGAAATGCCTTTTACGCAAGCTACAGGGTATTTAAAGTTTTTGAAAAATTAAAGATAGTCTTAAAATTTTATTATAGGAGTCTTCCTAACAGAGACACTTAAATGTAAAAAGAAGAGGTTTTAGTTTCAACCAGTAGCGTAGATGTGATACGCATCGGGTAATTTTTGCAAAAAAATAGTACGCCACTGATAAAAAATAAAATTTTTAGAGTTTTTTATTTACTCGGTTTATTTCCAAACAAAAATGCCTCTTGCAACTTTCTCCTATCTAACACAATTTTGTCACAATTCTTTTCAATTCCCTTGGAAATAAACCAAGTAAATAAAAAAACTCCGAAATTTTTATTTTTATCAGAGGCGTACTATTTTTTTTAATTACCCGATTTGTATCACATCTACGCCACTGGTTGAAACTAAAACCTCTTCTTTTTACATTTAAAGTGCTCCTGTTAGGTAGACTCTTATAATAAAATTTTATAACGATATTTTCAACTGTTAAAAAACTATTAAAGAATATCTTTAATTTTTCAAAAACTTTAACACCCTTAAGTATCTTGCGTAATAGGCATTTCCGACCCATAGTGTGTTATATCAAAATTAATATTTCGACGTCCCCCATCATTCCCCGAAAGCATGACCAACTTACAGGAATCACCCCGCATAAAAAGGTTATGGAATAAAAAATAGGGAGTTTAAAAAAAAACATATGTTATATTGGCCACACTTTTTTGAAGCACCCTGTATACTCTATAATAATTTTAAAATGTGTATCTTTACCGTCCCTATAACTTTTATATTTAATATTTTTTGTAAACCTCGAAACTTTACTCTGTATTTGACTCACCCCTTTACAAATCAACTTTATGGGTTTAAAAACAAAATTCCTACTATGCCTAACACTATGCAGTCCACAATAATGGTTTTGTGTCTTTTAATGCCACAGGCACAGGTAAATGTCAGTTATTATCACTCGAGTAACGAGTAACAGTTCCTTATATGTCAACACAATTCCTATTTTGTATAATAGTACACATTATTCCTCTTTTAAGCCAACTTAGGCGCGTCACTTTTATTTTTGTGTGCTATTTAACGCAAAAGAAGGGCCTGGTAACGTAACAACGACGTCACCTAGAACACATTTCCCTCGATGGAATAAAATGCTCACTGGGCAGCTTTAGACTTTATCATACTCAGGTAACAACGGATTTGATGCTCCATATAAGCCGAGATACACATATCTACACGTATCACGGAACGTGTAATAAACACGTGATTGTTTTAGGCCTTTTCCGACAGGCGTCGCAGTTAATATTTGAAACTTTGGCAAAACTATACGACTAGCCGAGGTATTAATCACTCGGCGTTGGCAGAGAAACAAAAAGCCTTTAGAGCCCCCGACTGTACGTTCGCTCGTATCGCGAGAGCGAATCTTAATTTCTCGGCGATTTTGGACATTTGAGAAATGTAAGCATTAACACAGGACGATGCTTGCCAAAACTTGTTTTGATTCTGTTGTTTGATATCGTGATTACTATTCAGCTGTAAAAATAAATGAAGAAATTATAATATTTTTTTGGATAAAAAATGAGGTGTTAAAGTTTAAAAAATATACTTTTTGTGGTTTTGTTAACGTAATATTTATGACATGGTTAAGGTTGGTTCTAACTATACCTTCCGTATCAGCTATCTTCCGGTTCCCTTCCGTATTCAAATTTCAAAAACTGTCTCAGTTGTCGATGGCTCCGGCTTATATACTCTATTGACTGCTTCTCGAAATTTCCCCAATTCTCGGAAAGCGTACTTCTTCATACCAGACAATTCCATTGTCTGATTCCCTTACTTCTCGACTTGACTAAAAGATGGCGCCTGAAAAAGTCTTTTAATATCTGGCGGATACGCCATTTTTCTTGACACGTTGCGGTTGTGCACGCAACCAGTAATACATTTTTAATTTCTGGCGGATACGCCATTTTTCTTGACACGTTGCGGTTGTGCAGGCAACCAGTAATACATTTTAGCCCTTGACCTTGACAATATAAATTGTACAATAAAAAGTATGGAACTGATACGGAACGGAAGCTTAGGTATAGCATCAATACAATAAAAATACGGAACGAATATGGAATGGATATAGAATTGGAACAGAAGGTACAGTGAGAATCATATGCATCCCATGTAACATATTTTTGGTTACGGAAGTTAAAGTTAAAGTTAAAGTGTCCCCCCTTCTTGGGTTATAACTCATCATACAGTCTAAGGGCTTTGACTAAAGCCTGTATACGAGAATGTTTTACAGAGTTTAGTTATCTCCCATATCAACCGTACCAAAGTATATGGCACGAATGGTTGTTGTCTCGGCACACTCAGTGATGGGGTGTTTTGGTGTTTCCCGATTTTCCCCACAGAACCTACATTCGCCGTTGTTTCTTAGCTTCAATCTACTAAGGTGTTCATTAAGTGTCCTGTTAACCCCACGATAATCCCAAGATTGTTCTTACTTAAATCAAGGAAAATATTTGTTTTTCCTCGGTCGTAAGTCGTAAGAAATTTCTTTGAATGTCTTAGACCGTTGGAGGATTCAAGGAGCATTCCCAGGTTTCCACTTGGGAAACAGAATTGTTTTGGTCCAGTTAATGGAGTGTTTGCTCCTTTTTTTGCTAGATTGTTTGCATTTTTGTTAAATTCTATCTTAGTGGGCTGGCACCGAGAGTAGAAGGACTTTATTTTCTTTGCCTAATTTGTTCAGCTTCTCTAGGCATTCTTTGACCAACATTGAATTGATGGTTATTGAGTTACATATGTAATTGCTTTTAAGGCTGCTTGACTATCAGATCAGATGGTTATTTCCTGTTTCCGATAGTTCCTATCTAAGATAAATTATACGCATCTTTCAATAGCACATATTTCTGCTTGGAGAATACTGGGATAGGGGTCCATTGGTTTGGAGTATTTAGTCAAAATACTCCTATCCCTGTTCCTGCTTTGGATATGGAAGCATCATAGCATATACCACGTTATGCTATGGCCTTTTATCTGCTGAAGACATTTCTCTCTTCCAGTTCTTTTTGTTGCTCAATAATACAGTAAGGTGTTTCTCGAAGTTGTACATTCTTGGTATGTCATCCACTGGGAGTTGGAGAAGTGGAATTCTTCTTTTGAGGGTATTCCAAGCTCCTGAGCCTACAAAAGATACTACAAAATATGTTTATGAAATTTGAAAAACAAATTAATAAATTTTGAATTATAAAAATCAACAAAGATACATATTTTTATGTTCAAAGTCATGTGTGCATTGTATTTATTTGTATAGTTGTTTCTCCCTTTTATTATAAAATATCTATCAACTAAATCCAGCGTTAGGTAGGTTTTTCTTTATATTTTCAGAATCTTTATTTCATCACACAAAAAAATAAAGAGAAATATAAGCGGATTTGTCAAAGTAAATCATCCTACCCTCCAAAATCCTTCTTTGAACCTAAACCATAAATACACCGTAACATTTTCTGGTTATCGGCCTAGAAGTTTGCGGATTTAAAGAAAGCGATTTTAAATAAGTAACGTTGTCACCGGATTTTTTGTTTTTCATTTAATTAAACAAAAAATAAAAGTTTTTTTTTCCTGATGTCGTTGCGGATGCGCCAGGCTTCAACTGGTCTTTTATAAATATTAATATAAATATATAAATCATATAATAATATGATGATATAAATGTATCTAAGATTTAGCACTATATAATTCAGAGAATGACCCTAGATATTATGTAACGAGAGTTAGTTTAGCTTGGGAGAAACACTACGCTCGATATAGTTAGTTAAGAACAGGTGATTGAGAATGTCGTTATATAGTCCTGAGTGCGGAATAAAGGACTTATTAAGAAAATTCAGTGTTTTATTTGGAAAATACCTTCTACATTCCGACATCAGAAGTGGGATAGACCTACAATAAATGGAATTTGTAGAATAGTCAAATGCAAATAAAAGGTTCAGACTAATTAATAGTAATGTTATCATTATAGGACAGCCTGTATAACGATAAAAAATGTTATAACTAAAATTAAAAACTCATATTATAATCTCCTCCCACATTTGATCCAAGCAATATCAATTTGTCAACATCTAAATTATCTAAATTAATTATATAGAACTAAATTTTACATGTATATTTGTACATCCCTTTTTACAAACAAAGACACTTATCATAATAAATTAAAATTATCTAACCACCATAATAACTAATTCTGATTAATGTTTTTCGTGAGATTATAATAATACATATTATATACAAATTTTAATTAAAATAACACATATGAACCTTTGTATTATTTATATATGGAAAATGTCAAGCTTATTACATTATTTTAATGTTTTATTGCAAGATTGTTATTTATTAAAACCCAAAACCAATTTTAATTTTAATGTTTTAATAAATGCGTTATTTTAGTTCTATTTGAAATTGGGTATTGTTTTATTAAAAATAATTAAATAAGTTATAATTCAACAGCTCCAATGACAAATAGAATAATATAGAAAATTGCCACTATTGAAACATAATACAAAATTTTATATTTAAAATAATTTTTTATTTTATGATTTTTTTTTGAAAATATCGATGCACATTTATTACATCATATGACATCAGCATTAGCATCTTCGGCAGGTGATAAAATCTAGTTTTTTAGTTTTAAGTTGGTATCATCTAACATTAAGACACAGAGTATTATATTTTAAAGAGTTTTTAAAAATGTTTTAGATATACTATTATTGATATGTCTAGTTTTTTGTTCAAACAGAAGGGCTCCTAATTAAATTATATTTAATATTAATTTAGTAAAACCATTTGTTTGTAATTTTTTGAAATTAGACTTTTGTCAAAAAATATTGTATATGAATCTGTTTATCACAAACCAGTAAAAAGTAAAAGTGTTAGTTTTAAAGATACTAATCAGAAGTAGAAAAATGTTAGTTTTTATAGATGTACTATTTCGGTACATACTATTTGGTATATGTGTATTAATCACCATATGATTAGAAAAGCCGGGTCCATTGAACGGGAAAATGATTGTACTGACGCTCTTTTTTATTGCGTATGGCATTAGTTTATTTAAAATAATAAACAGTAATTTATTTTTATAAGAAGAGATTTTTTAATCCGAAATAATAATTTATCATAATTTTTATGTATATGATTCGCATATTGCATAGTTTGCATAAATTTTGTTTTCAAAACTCATACATAAAAAATAATTTGTGTATTTTCATTGGGCAATTTTTTTGATATAAAACCACATTAATCAGACAACGAAATAGCTAAATATCAAAGATATATTGCTGAGTTAAGCGGAACACAAAATAAATTGCAAATTACAGCCATAGCCGGTAAGAGTTAAAGTCAAAGTTATAGTCAGAGTTAGTCAACTGTTATCTTGATGATTTTGTAATGAAGTCCGTATATTTTTTTATTTAATCTGTTAAATGCTGGGCGTGGACATAAATCTAACACGGCACGATAGCTCGGAGCGAAAGTACTTCGCTGGTACACCGAAGAGCCAGGGTTCGATCCTGCCTTGGGACATAACATTTTTTTATTTTTTTATCATTAATATTCTCATGGTAAATGTTTAAATGTCTGTTTTTTTGATCACCAGGACGGATAGCGTTTGTGGATTTATGAACCATACTGTATATAAGTAGAATTTGATATGTTCATTTGTTTTGAAGGATTATGATAACAAATAATTCTTAGACAAGCTTAGTATGGTTTATTTTTATTTTTAGAACTGTTATGATAGTCTAAAACTGAAAAATGTTTTTAATACTAAAAATTATTTGCTGATAAAATTGTGTTAAATATTTCGATTTCATGGATACGTTGAAGTTTTTTTGGTACAAACAGCAAATGTTTTTGTAGAATCGACGGGTAAAACCCGTTTTTTTACTGTAAGGAATCTTGATGGGTCGTAGGACGATGGTAACCGAACGTGGTTCGTAGTTCCCGACGGAAAGATTATTTAAGCGATGGGAGCGCGAAAACGGGGGCCTTCCTGTTGAGACTAAGTACCGGTGACCTTTTCTAAGTAAACCTCGTGAATCAATTCTGATACGTTTTTTTATCAGCGCTGCTAAAAACCGAATTCTTGAGTTTTAAAGTAAAAGTACCATATCTCCGTTTTTGATTTTAAATAAGTATAAATCGTGGTCCCAGAGATTTGATTTAAAATAAGTGTAAACCGTATTTGTGATTTATGAGTATAGATAGTTAAAAACCGAGCATCTAAGTTTTTTTTATACCTGACCGTGAATAGACAACCAGACCGTTTCGTTTTGATCCGACGCCGATTTCCTTTAGAAAAAAGGTAATCGCATTCTTTCTTTTTTTGTAACCGTCAGATACCCCCATCAGAGTTCTAGTAATCACAAATTTTAGTTTCAGCACAGTAGAGTTTTTTATTTCATTTTATGGTATAAAATTTCTTTACGGAGGAGGAGTTAATTAAGGTTCCTCTTTTGTTTTACCATGATAATATTTCTTACGTATTTGATTTACTTAAGGATGCATGTGAATATGTATTGCTAGTATTTTCTATAATAATATTTCTTTACAGGTTTGAATTTAAATAATATGAACTTAATTATGTGCTATTGTAATTAACTGATTTAATTTCTCTGTGTTAGATTTTGGGATATTTCATGTTTTAATATTTTTTTCATATTTGATTTATTTGAAGATATTGGATTCATAATTAATTTATTTAAATAAACCTCGTTATGGAATATATTCGACTTTAACTGGCTTTTACCCCATTTCCCTGGATTCTCCACTGTAGAAAAGCTACCCGTATTGGCCGAAGTGGTCTCTCAAACACTTTAAATTTTGGGGTGGCGCCCTGAGAGAAAAAGACCGACTGTTAGGCGTTAGTAATAGCTGCCACGCCCTTTCTAATTCGAAGTTCAATAAAACACAAAGTTTACTTAAAGCAGAATGAGTTACATAGAGGCCACTAGCTTTTTAATTTTAACAGCCGGGTGGTCGGGGTTCAGAGATATTAATAAAGGGCGCCACGAGATTATACTCTATGAACTCGGCATAAAAGATGTTACTATTAAGTAGACTTCAACACTAACCTCGAACTGTTGAGTGCAACTACCATGAACTTCAAATATTACTATAATTCGTTAAACTTAAGTGACTCTAACTTAACTATGAGACCAGACTGTAAATAATACTACTAAAAATATTTAAGCAATTTATTAAAATATCAAAAGTTTATATTTAAAGAAATGAAATTGAAGTTAAATGAAATGTAAAGTTAAATGAAATTTAAATCAATAAGTACTAAATCTATGACGTCAAACCCCCTTATCTAACTTAATACTAGATACAAACAGGGTGGTTTACATAAAGCAAATCTAAATCTAAACAGTCTTACTCTAATCGATGTATAATCCTGAAACAACTCGGAAGTTCCTCCGACTGAGCTACGGTGTATAGCTACAGGGTGGCTACGGGGGTGCACAGCAGCTCGGTGTACTGTCACTGGAGCCCACGGATGTCAGCAGACGTACGGATGCCGGCCAGTTGTAGGACTTCAAAAGGTGAACATAAAAAAACCCTCAACGAGGGTTTATGATGTCCAACGGGTAACTCTACACACGGGCAACAGGAACGGATGGAATTCTGGACTGTTCTGTGCTACGGTCTGGATCGGTCTTCTTGCTCTTGGAACTATCGGGGACTTCTTGGGCACGTGGAATCGGAATATCGGTCGGAAAAATTGGCTATTTAATCCCTTACGGAAATTGGTCGGCGGTCCATAAAAATCATCAAAATCCAACCACGCCTCTGACCAAAGGTGTTTCGGAAGCCTTAATCCTTCTCTAGGAAGACCTGCTATTCACCCACAGGGAATGCTTCACGAAACGGCAGCCAGTTCTTCACGACGACACTCTTCAGCCGGAGAGTACACAAGAAGTGATGCAAGGATTCGATTTCCTTCACAAAATCAGATTTCAACCGGAAATCTCCCTCCAGGATATAGATAGAGAACTATATATCTCGACTAGTCCAACTCACAAAAGGCATAAATAAAAAACGACGTTCTAGAATATTTTCATTGTCATATTTCATATCCGGTCAATGAACGAACTTATTCACAAATTCCCACCATTAAATGAACGAATTGCACACTGCGATCCACATCAAAAATAAACAATTTAACTACGAAATTTTATCTGATAATTATAAAATTTCAATAACCAAAACAAAGGATAAATAAATCCAAAACATCTGATTTGATCTGACAGTGACAAGGGACAAGTGATGACCAAAGATTTAGAGATGGACAAAATTCTAATGCTGGGCGGCATCCAGTGATAATATTCTGTGGCTCTATAGCGCGGTGTATATCGGGTTGCAAAATGGTAAAATTTAAATAAAATAATATTTAACAATAAAATTATAGTAAACATGACGCAAAAATAATAGCTATTTGCGATATTTTATGAGCTAGCACACAGAGGTCGTTGCGAGGAAATTTGACTGTTACATAGCTCTCTAGGAAAAAAGACTGTTACAATTTATTAAAGAGACATTATGTAAATACCTTCTCAAGAGTCGACAAAATTTGCAAACATCCATTTCCTTTGGTAATTAGTCCGTTTTAATAATTATAAGAGTACCCAGTACCTAAAGTGGCCTAGTTCGTAAACTATTACGCTGTACTGTTCGGGTCGCCCACAAGGATCGGGTGAAGCGGGTGTGTGGCCGAAGAAAAAATATATTATACTTCAGAAATCTGCATAAGGCTTAGCCCGATCCTGTCGTGTTAAGCCACACCCAAAATTCCAAACACACGTGCTTTGATTAAGGCATGATTAAGGTTTGCAGGGCTTCAGCATTTGCCATAGAATAGCGAGAAATTTGTTACCAAACCATATAAATTATATATCACTGTAATCACAAAACTTCAATCTATTTCCGTATAGTAACAGAATTTTAAATTATGTCTTTAGTTTCGAGAAAATTTAATCCAAACATAAGGAATATTATGTTGATGTTTGACCATCACAATCTTAAAAATAAAGAAGTTGTCTAAACATGTGCTACAATACGGATATAATATAATCCTAAAAATGTGCGAAAATACGGATATAGTATAATCTTTTATCTTTAATTTCCTTCATTTGTGTAAAATTACCTAGCCAGTTTTACATAAAACGTTAAAGTCGAACACTTATTTTGCTACTTTTTCGGACTAGTGAAATGGAATCTTAAATTGAGACAATATTAGAGATAAAATTCTAGTATAAAGTATTAAAACATTTATTTGTAATTAACATACTCTTTAAAACAATATAATTACTGTTTATAGTTGGTATAATATGTCTATTACGTGTAAACATCACAGTATAAAACAATTTCCGAGTATATTCTTTCTATTTTTTAAAAAGATATTGTCCTGTAATATTCTACTAACGAATCATTTTCTTTGTTATTCACCTAACAAGTAAAACAAGGCAAATATTGCCGGACAACAGCAATTACCATTATAATGATCTATTACACTTGAAATTGACGTTTCATCTTATTATCGAAACAATTTGGTACCGACCAATAGCAGCGAGGGAGCAAGGAGATTTCCCCCAGCCCCTCATTTAAATTAAGGAGGTAACTAATGATTTTCCATGTAGGATTTGCTCGCTTAGTCGCTTGATTATTAGTAAGTGTGCTAGTGTAGTAATAAGCATCGACTAATTGCATTAGCATGGGTTGTAAAGACGTTTATTTACCATCCAATAACTTTCAGTGCCTATATCGGTAATTAGTAATTAAATGTGTATCTAATACAATTTACGTACAAAATAATTAAGTGTAATTCAGGTATTACGGATTTTTGGTTTAGATCAAGAAGCTTTGTTCGAAATTGATTTCCTTTAAGCATTCAATAGCATGTTAATAAATAAGCGTATATTATTAAAATTAAATTAATAACAGCAACAACCGGTAATAAACAACCCTTGAAACGTTAAGTGTTTCTGTTGCTTAGGCAATTTTTTGCAAGTATAAAGGCACTGAGAAACTAACTAACCATTAATCAATATTTCAATTTTCTGTGTCAGTGATAAAATATTGTGATGTTTTTTTTTTCAATAAAACAGCTACATATATGTATAGACATTGTAACGTTTTTAGTTCGTTACATATCTTTTTTACATATAATATATGATGTCTGGCCTATCATCACCGGATTCCCTCTCGTTCAGGCCGGATAGTTTATTTGACGCGTAATTTTTACGTTCCCTAGTCGCCAACCCTGTTATCGTTCGACACAACCCTGTTATCGCTCTGAGGAGGCGCTGTCAACATCGCTTCTGTCAACTCTCATTATAAGTTGCCTATCTATTTAATAGTATAAGTCTTTTATCTATGGTTGTATCCCAGCTTTTAGAAATGGTGATTATTTAAATCTTGCTGTATAATTTGAATCAGCTGCTATTTCGAGGCTACAGGTAAAGATGAGTTATTACCTTTTATAGATTCGATATTATTATTGAATATTTTTAGGGTAGAGTTACGGATGTCCCAACTTGTATTTGTATTTTGCTGGCACGTTGGCGTCCCTTTTCTTTTGTCCTCCAGAATGTCACATGGAAGAAAGGACAGGTTGTTTATTATTTATTGAGCCCTCGGAAGTATTTCGAGGTAGGTTTATTTTGTTTATTAGACCTTGTTTGGTTTTAAACAAGATTTTCATATTTTTAGGGTCCAAGGTACGGGTAGTGTCTTATGTACGGACATTATCTTATGTACGGATGTCCTGTGGACGAGTGTCCACAGTAAGAATGATTTTTTCTTACATATAAGTGCCACAGCGTGGATGTAGCTTGAGTCCCATGCTGCTTCGTTCCCAGCTATAAGCTAGTTAGTTACGGCTGTATCAATTCATGGTGTCCTCATTCTGGCCCCTTTGGTTGTGTTGGATGGCTGAGTACAGAGATGCGAGACCACCTCACGCTGTTACTGTTTAAAGCAAGATTACATAAAGAACAGCTAAGTGTAGATTTAAGTTCTAGTTTTACATTTAACATTTAAAACATTTACAGTCTTAAACAATAACATACATCTTAAATAACATCGTACAGACTATGTTTAGTGGTTAGAAGAACATTCATGTCGATTTAAGATTTAATATAATAATTAATACTAAATATAATTTAGATCTTAGGTTTCATTGCATTACATCTTGTAATGGTATTACTTTTATAGATATTATTATCGCACTAACAGATGAATAACCAAACATAGATTCTAGAATCTACAGGTTGCAACATCTTCGATTTAGCATCATATGGAATATATCAAATTAACTAAAGTAATGCTACATTTCATATATTCTCTTAAACTTTACATGTCTTGTATTTTATCGTAGTTGTTTTCATTGATATTTTAGTACGACTCTTAACACAACTTTCGTTGACATATAACCACTATATAATGCTATTTACCATCACAGTCCATCTTGAATAAATATAGTCATTAGTTTTAAGTGATATACAACTGTGTTTTCTTTCTCTGTACATGCCTGGCGCCCAATATCTATTTCTTTGTTTATTGTTATTACTTAATTTTCTTTCCAGTGAAATACCTTATCCACGACTGCTCTCCGATGAAAAGCTGCCGTTCGCAGTGGTAATGTTTATAAAAAAACGCTATAACATTTTTTATAAAATTTTTATCATATCCCAGGAAATTATATATAGATTTTTTAAAAAACAACGTAGAATGGTATGGGAGGGGGTTAATCACCGCGACCTTACAGATCTATTGTGTCTCCCTTTCTTGAGTTACATCTCGTCATACAGTCTCAAGGCTTTGATAAAAGCCAGTATCTGAGTCGGTCTTATGGAGATTAGTTCTCCATCTCCGATATCAGTCGTATCAAAGTTTATGACAAGAATGGTTGTCGTCTTGGCGCATTCAGTGATGAGGTGCTCTAGTGTTTCCCTATTTCCCCATAGAATCTGCATTCACTGTTGTTTTTGAAGTTCAATCTACTGAGGAGTTCATTGAGGAGACTGTTAAAAACCAGCAAATATTGTAAAAAATACACACGGTTTTCACGGCCTATAACAAACGTATTTGGATATAAAATTAATTAAATTATAGTATTCACGTGAGCTGAACGTCTCAACCATTTGTTAAATATAGTCTTTCTTTTTTTCCCTTACAATTATTACCTTATATACAGAGTGTCCCAGGCTGAGCGTGCATTAGAAGTTTCTAGAGAACTATACGATCTAGATCGGAGATTTTTTGCATATCATTGTTTCACAATGAGATCTATCCATTAAAAATATGTTCAATATGGCGGTACTTCAGAAAATACCGAAAGTTGACAGCAACTTTCTTATTTTAAATGAGTACCCCCATTGTTTAATACATATTTATATTCTCTATTAAATTTTATGAATTTTGATATTAAACAGTCTATACTTAACATTAACCGTTTTTGAGAAAAAAAAATTAAAGATTTTGGAGGAAAAAAACTGCCTGTCAAAAAATTTTGTATAGCCTAAACATCAAATTTAGTGATTACCACAGCCACTGTGATATAAAGAGAAAACATGTGGCTCTCTATTTCAAAAATTAAATTATTTGAAGATCATATAATATTGCCTCTAGCTGTCATGGAATTGAGAGACTAAAAATTATACATGTTCCTATACCTAAAATAAATCGTTTTTAAGTTATTTTAGATTTAGTTTTAAAGCGCAAATGTTTCTTAATTTTATCTAGCTTCCTTTGACATTAAGTGTTGGTCTAGACCACCAAACTATTTAGTATCTAATTTACACTCGTATCCTAATAGTCAATATATCCTATAGTATAGTATATCCTAATCCTTTATACCTAACCTAACCTAACCTTAGTCATAAGACTCGCAACCTCCAAATGTCAGCTCTGTGACAAGACACAACACAACACTACTACACAGCTGGCTGTCCCGTCTACTACTGACTGACCTGCAGCGCGTCGGCAAGCTAAGCCTCCTCTTCCATCACATTTTTACCTGCTCACAAATATTTACATCGCTTGCCAATGAATCATACTATTTTCTCTAATCGACTTTCAAATTAATAGAGTGTTCTAGTATTGCTAGACAAATAAATAGAGAGTTTCCGAATTATAAAACCATTATTATAACCAACTTATTTTCCAAGTTTTACATACGAAAAAATAATTTACAAATTTTGTGAAATTGCAGTAAAAGGTACAAGGCTTCATTTCTCCACGGGTATCAAAAGTTTTTAATACTAAATATTTTACTGGGATTTATATACTGATCAGTTATTGTGTTGCAATAATAAAAATAATACTACCTTATACAGAGTGTCTAAAAATTTATTTTAAATAATTTATTAGCTTCAGGGCGATATACTTCTTTAATTTAAATGGAACACCCTGTATATTTTACGAGAATCAGATGCACATTTTTTGTAAATTTTTGTCACTTAAATGTCTATCAAATTATATTATACCATTTTTTACCTATCTCTTTAAGTTTCCGTAGAAAATTTATTTTCTTGTAATTTAGAACTTATTTATCAATATATCCATGGACTATTGACATTTTAGATTATTTTTAAAGATGTATCAAATTTTTAAAGAGTACAGATACTAATATTGTCGATATAATTCGTTTATTTCATTAAAAAATAAAAAAAAACTGTTCAAATATTTGTTAAAGAGGACCAATTAATATGATCCAGTATTCAAACTACATTAACTGACTGTTTGCATTGATTAATAATAATTGCTCCAAATACTAAAAAACTGAATTTTGTATGGGCATTAGACAGTGTGATAAAAAGTAACACCTTAAAAATGATATTTCATTTTAATAAATGCTTATTTATAACAACAAAGAGACTTTAATTTGATAACTTATTATTATATTGACTTCTGACTCAAAATCCACATTTTATTTATAATAATTTATTAACGAACACAATTAAGTATGTCATTAAGTAGTATATGGGCGGAAATAGTATTATATTTACAGTGTGGTATACTCTTTTATAAAGAGATTTAAATGGATTTTCTTTTGCTGTACAAATGGGCTAGTAATATTATCGTTTTAGCAAAACGATAATGTAACTCAGTCTGTACATTTTGTACATTTGTTGCTTTAAAACAATCTAAAATGTCAATATTCCATGGATATATTGATAAATGGGGTCTAAATTATAAGGAAATGCATTTTCTGCGAAACTTGAAGGGATAGGTAAAAATGGGTATAATACAATTTGATAGACAATTTAATTGTGCATCTATTCTCGTAAAATATACATGGCATTCCATTTAAATTAAAGAGTTAATGCCGTTTAAAAACTTAATAATTATTTAAAATAAATTTTAGACACTCTGTATAAATAATTATTATTTTTATTATTGCAACACACAATAACTGATCAGTAAATAAACTTCAGTAAATATTTAGTATTAAAAACATTGATACCCTTGGAGAAATGAAGCTTTAAAATTTTTACTGCAATTTCACAAAATTGAAAATATTTCAAAAACGGTAAGGTTTAAGTATAATAAACCTTAATCAAATTTACCTTTATTTTAATCGTAGAAACTAAAAATATAATAATATATAGGGTGTTCCATTTAAAAAAATACAACTTTGATATTTTTTATTTATTTGGGACACTCTGTATCTTGTAAAAATATTTTTAAATTGTAGCTCTAATAGTTCTTCAACGAACCCCAAACTTACAATTTGTAAAAATCTCATCGTTTAGCTAAAATACTCCGTGTCGTATGTGGTGAACAACCCTGGATATCTAATGTCCTTTTTTTGATTTTAGTTTATGAAAACGTCAACTGGTTCCTATATTACCAATTAAACTTTTAGTTACGTAATCGGAGGCACAATTTTTAAATTCTTTGTTGCTAACCATGGACATATTCGGCGCCCAGCTGACTAACTAGAATTTAAATTTTCCGCTGGGGATTCAGGTGGTAGCTCTGCTGTAAAAAATGTCTAGTTGCCGCATTTATTTCCTGACATTGTCATTCGTTTTGACACTTTCGTTTTGTATTACGAGTTTTTGGTTTAAATAAATAGTGTTGTGATATTTTAAGCTTACATATTTTTACTAGCAGACCTTACAGTAGAACATTGTTCTTTTTTAAAATCTCTTTTAGTGCGAAGTGTACAAGATACGGCTTAATAGCCGTAAAAACTGATCGCAACTTTATTAGAATATTTTGAACGGGAAAGCGGTAGCAATGGCTCTTTGTGTCCCTTAAGTGCTGTTAAGAAGGTGAGTTTTATTGATGTAGATAATAACTGTTTATATATTTATAATTAATTTATTTTTGTTTTCTAAAATATTTTGATTATAAGAAAATATGTAAGTGGGCAACGCTGTGCCGGTCACAGGTTAGGTTGTAACAATTTACAACTAAATGATTTTTAAGTAGCTACATTTAGAATTTGTGTTTATTCTTTCTTTATTATTTTTTTTTCTTTTAGTTTCTCCTTCGCTTTAATATAAATTAATTCTCTAGGTAAATAAATACGTGTAAAATCGCTTATATCTGGGGCTTACTCAACCGGGTCTCACAATGCAAATTCACCTTAAATATCCATTTAGTTGGTCATTGGCAAGCAGGCTCTCATTGTACATGAAAATAACAAAACAAACATTTACTGATCTGGATAAAATTGATAGTTAAATAGGAAAACCCACCCGGGGGTACTCCGACCCCTAGCCACTGGTATTCTATTCAACATATCCCATTCCATATCTTCCATCTAATTCAAATATTATTCGGATCTATTGGTTAATCTTCAACAACTAACTGGTGGCACCTGAATTAAGTATAGGAGCTTTCCCCGGACGCAAATCTGCAGCTAAACAGATTCGCATCCCTAATAGTTACTAAGACTCGTATTCTAATAGTCAATAAGACTCGTATCCAAATAGTCAATAAGACTCGTATCCTAATAGTCAATAAAACTCGTATTCAAATAGTCAATAACACTCGTATCCTAATAGTCAATAAGACTCGTATACTAATAGTCAATAAGACTCGTATACTAATAATCAATAAGACTCGTATACTAATAGTTAATAACACTTGTATCCTAATAGTCAATAAGACTCGTATCCAATTAGTCAATAAGACTCGTATCCTAATAGTCAATAAGACAGGTATACTAATAGTCAATAAGACTCGTATCCTAATAGTCAATAACACTCGTATCCAAATAGTCAATAACACTCGTATCCTAATAGTCAATAACACTCGTATCCTAATAGTCAATATGATTATGATATATGATGTCTGGGCACAACCCTGTTATTGTTTGGCACAACCCTTATTGTTTGACACAACCCTGGTATCGCTCTGTGGGAGCGCGCGCTGTCAACATCGCTTCTGTCAATTCTCTGTGATCTAACTTCACTTTTGGTTGGACCGTTTGGCCTCTTAGACGCCATTAGTCCCAGTGTTGAGGGAAATGGTGGTCCATTTAAATCTGGCTGTATTATCTGAATCAGCTACCTGCCATTTCGAAGCTACAGTAAAGCTGAGTTATTTTCCTTTTAGATTCGATATTATTAGTGAATATTTTTAGGGTAGAGTTACGGATGTCCCAACTTGTATTTGTATTTGGCTGGCACGTTGGCGTCCCTTTGCTTTTGTCCTCCAGAATGTCATTTGGAAGAAAGGACAGATTGTTTATTATTTATTGAGCCCTCGGAAGTATTTCGAGGTAGGTTCATTTTGTTTATTAGACGGTGTTTGATTTTAAACAAGAGTTTCGTGTTCTTAGGGTCTTACGGACGGACATTGTCTTACGGACAAGTGTCCAAGGTATGGACTATTTTTCAAGGTCCTAGTAGTGTTCTCTTGTGCCACTATCTTATGGACGGATGTCCCATGGACAAGTGTCCCCAGTAGGATTGATTTGTCTTACACATAGAGTGCCCCAGCGTGGATGTGGCTTGAGCCCCGTGCTGCTTCACCCCCATTTCTAAGCCTGGATCGCCGACAGACAGTACAGAGATGCTAGACCTCCTCGCGCTGCTACTGTTTGAAGCAGGGTTACATAAAAGAACAGCTAAGTGTATATTTAAGTTCTAGTTTTGCATTTAACATCTAAAATGTTTTCAGTCTTAAACAGTAACGTACATTTTAAACAATAGCGTACAGACTATATTTAGTGGTTAGATTATTAAGGATATTTATGTCGATGCAGTAGTAAAAGTGTGATTTAGATTTTAGATTTCATAATATCACGCATTGTAATAGTATTACTTTCTATAGACATTATTATTACGCTATACTAACAGATGAATAACGAGATAGATTCTAGAATCTACAGGTTGCAACACATCTGATTTAACACCGTATAAATTTAACAATTTAAATAAAGTAATGCTACTTTTCCTATATTTTCTATAACGTTACACGCATTGTATTTTCTTTATAGTCTTTTCATAGAACGTATTTAATATTATTTACATATATAGTTTTACTCAACAAGTAACCACTATAATAATTATATTAATTGTACAATGCTATTTACCATCAGAATTCATCACGAATAAATATAGCCATTAGTTTTAAGTATTATACAACTGTGTTTTCTTTCTCTGTACATGCCTGGCGCCCAATATCTATATATCTTTTGTTTATTACTATTGATTAATTTTCTCTCTAGTGAAATACCTTATCCACGACTGCTCTCCGAAAATATGCTGCTCTCCGTGAAAATGAAAAGCTGCCGTTCGCAGTGGTAGTTGTTTAAAAAACGCTACAGTATAGTATATCCTAATCCTTTATACCTAACCTAACCTTAGTCATAAGACTCGCAACCTCCAAATGTCAGCTCTGTGACAAGACACAACACAACACTACTACACAGCTGGCTGTCCCGTCTACTACTGACTGACCTGCAGCGCGTCGGCAAAACTAAACCTCCTCTTCCATCACATTTTACCTGCTCACAAATATTTACATCGCTTGCCAATGAATCATACTATTTTCTCTAATCGACTTTCAAATTAATAGAGTGTTCTAGTATTGCTAGACAAATAAATAGAGAGTTTCCGAATTATAAAACCATTATTATAACCAACTTATTTTCCAAGTTTTACATACGAAAAAATAATTTACAAACTACTGTATAGACCTGTATATTTCCTCCCAAACAATACACACCGAGAGAACATCCAATTGTTTCCGGTCGAAGTACTTCGGGTCCGTGTTCTCGGCCGAAAACAATACGAACCCGGCCGATTAATTAATTAATTTCGTTAATTAAATTGCGCGCCCCGCAGAAGCCGCATAATGAGCCGGTTTGAGTCGCGTTGCGGCACACTAAATCGACCTTTGAAAAACCGGAAGGGCTGAGTGGTATTTTTAAAACGTTTTTAACCAAGCCACTTGAAATTTCTTGTAGTAAATAACCGTATGATCGAAAAAAAACCGCGTCAAATATGGCTGGGGAATGACAATCAATGATAATTTTGGCGAGGTCAATCTCTAGACGTCATTTTTTTTAATTGACATTAAACTTGTCAAAAATTAGAATTAATTAAAGAAAGATTAAAAAAGGATAAAACGTTTCCAGACATAAAAATTTATTTAAAAAAAAAATTAGATTTGCGATCAGCGACACAAAAAACTCCGATATACTGATTTTATCCAAATCCGTGGTTTTTTTTTCGCGTAGGCCATATTTGATCCGCAATTTTGAATTTTGCGAATCCGACGTCAGATTCATGATCAGCGACTCAAAAAACTCCCATATACAAATTTTGTAATTAACTAATTTTTGGGCGGAAATAATGGTATACTCTTTTACAAATATTTAAATAGTTTTCTTTTTGTAAACAAATGGGCTTGCAATATTATTATTTTTACCACCAACAAAGCAACATTTTCTACATATATTGCTTTAAAAAAAATCTAAAATGTCAATATTCCATGGGTATAGTGATAAATGAGGTCTAAATTATAAGAAAATGCATTTTCTACGAAAACTTGAAGAGATAGGTAAAGATAGTATAATACAATTTGATCGACTGATTCTGATTCTGATTCGCGTAAAATATACAGGCTGTTCCATTAAATTAAACAAGTTATTGCCGTTTCGATCTAGTAATTATTTAATATAAATGTTTGGACACTCTGTATAAGGTAGTATATAGTATATCTAAATTATTATTGCAACACAATACTCGATCAATAAATAATCTTCAGTAAATATTTAGTATTAAAAACTTTGATATCCTTGGAGAAATGAAGCCTTAAATTTTTTACTGCAACTTCACAAAATTGAAAATATTTTAAGGTAAGGTTCGTGTGATAAACCTTATATAGAATGATATACATAGGATTCCATCCTGCTCACAAATATTTACATCGCTTGCCAATGAATCATACTATTTTCTCTAATCGACTTTCAAATTAATAGAGTGTTCTAGTATTGCTAGACAAATAAATAGAGAGTTTCCGAATTATAAAACCATTATTATAACCAACTTATTTTCCAAGTTTTACATACGAAAAAATAATTTACAAATAGTTTACAAACCAAACCAAACTACTGTATAGACCTGTATATTTCCTCCCAAACAATACACACCGAGAGAACATCCAATTGTTTCCGGTCGAAGAACTTTGGGTCCGTGTTCTCGGCCGAAAACAATACGAACCCGGCCGATTAATTAATTAATTTCGTTAATTAAATTGCGCGCCCCGCAGAAGCCGCATAATGAGCCGGTTCGAGTCGCGTTGCGGCACACTAAATCGACCTTTGAAAAAACGGAAGGGCTGAGTGGTATTTTTAAAACGTTTTTAACCAAGCCACTTGAAATTTCTTGTAGTAAATAACCGTATGATCGAAAAAAAAGGCGTCAAATATGGCTGGGGAATGACAATCAATGATAATTTTGGCGAGGTCAATCTCTAGACGTCATTTTTTTTAATTGACATTAAACTTGTCAAAAATTAGAATTAATTAAAGAATGTTAAAAAAAGGATAAAACGTTTCCAGACATAAAAATATATTTCCAAAAAAAAAAAAGATTCGCGATCAGCGACACAAAAAACTCCCATATACAAATTTTGTAATTAACTAATTTTTGGGCGGAAATAATGGTATACTCTTTTACAAATATTTAAATAGTTCTCTTTTTGTAAACAAATGGGCTTGCAATATTATTATTTTTACCACCAACAAAGCAACATTTTCTACATATGTTGCTTTAAAAAAATCTAAAATGTCAATATTCCATGGGTATAGTGATAAATGAGGTCTAAATTATAAGAAAATGCATTTTCTACGAAAACTTGA
Organism: Sitophilus oryzae; assembly: GCF_002938485.1. Taxonomy (NCBI): domain Eukaryota; kingdom Metazoa; phylum Arthropoda; class Insecta; order Coleoptera; family Curculionidae; genus Sitophilus; species Sitophilus oryzae. Next base: position 3,369,421 of record NW_022145801.1, on the reverse strand, counting down.
AGAGATAGGTAAACATGGTATAATACAATTTGATAGACTGATTGTGATTCTGATTCACGTAAAAAATACAGACTGTTCCATTTAAATTAAACAAGTTATTGCCGTTTAAAGGTAGTAATTATTTAATATAAATTTTTGGACACTCTGTATAAGGTAGTATATAGTATATATAAATTATTATTGCAACACAATACTCGATCAATAAATAATCTTCAGTAAATATTTAGTATTAAAAACTTTGATATCCTTGGAGAAATGAAGCCTTAAATTTTTTACTGCAACTTCACAAAATTGAAAATATTTTAAGGTAAGGTTCGTGTGATAAACCTTATATAGAATGATATACATAAATTCCATTTAAAAAATACAACTATAATATTTTTTACTTATTTGGGACACCCTGTATCATTAAATTGTGGCTCTAAAGTCCTTCAACGAACTCAAAAGTTACAATTTGTAAAAATCTAATTGGTTAGTGAACAACCCTGTATATTAAACAAATGACATCAACTGGGAAATCCGTTGATATCAATCATTCCAAATCATTCGATCAATCAGTCAGTCCATTTCACTAAATTGACAAACCAAACCATACCACTAGATTGACAAGAAAACTCTCATTTCACGATTAGACGGTACGCAGTTAGTCGATGAGTTGATATACTAAGGGCTGGCAAAGGTTAGTCTTGGGTCGAGATTTCCGTATGTAACAAGAGTACAATGCGTTTTAATGTACCTACTGAACAAAGAAAGGACAGTAAACACGTTGCCAAACATATGAAATAAACCGAGAAACTGTGCACATCGCTAAGAGACGTGGAAGGGGATATAGCAGATTTGTCGCAGTTGATCGGTCGACCCAATCAATACCTCTGTCAGTACTTAAAGTTCTAGGAAAAGGTGTACGTCATGCGTTCAGCTTCACGATTTAATTACGTCTCGTGATACTTAATTTGTTTATTTATTAACGAGTCGTTGTAATTTTCCCTTAGCTTGAATTTTTTTAAGTGCAAGCTAAAAACACTTGCATTTTTGGTAAAAAATAAGTGGAATTGAGTGGGTGTTCGATAGTGGTCGCGCTATTAGAACTCTGGATTCAAAAATCAATATCTCGAAATCTATTAGAAATAATAGATTGTAGTTTTTTCAAGAACGTTGTTAATATATCTGTATTTTCTTTGTAGACAGTATGTGAAAATCTTTATCAATAAAAAAATTACACGATTGCTGAAAATTGCTATGCTCTAAAAGTAAACGGATGGATTGTTTACAATTTTTGAATAGAAAAAACAACCTTATCGAATTTTTCTTATGTAAACATATTGTAAAATATCCGATCTTGAAAATAAAAAAAAGTTTCAATATCTAAAGTGGTTCTTGAGTTATGGCCTGTTATTCAAATTCAAATTCAAATTTCTTTATTAGACCCCATTAAGTTTTACAGAATAATATTAGTATTAATAAATGTGTGTCTAAAGGGATCGCACCTTTATTAATACTAATATTATTCTGTAAAACTTAATGGGGTCTAATAAAGAAATTTGAATTTGAATTTGAATAACAGGCCATAACTCAAGAACCACTTTAGATATTGAAATAAAAACTACTGACGTTTTCTCGTTATAAAAAAAATGACACCCTAACGATATCCTATTATAATTCCATTTCAGATGCTCAGAAACATGTCTAATGATTTTATCTAGTTATCTCTTGAAAAAAAAGTCTTTTAAAAATAAGCGGTTTGTGATCGTGATTTTACTTTACTTGATAGGGAAAGGCGTATCGGCAACGCCGCAACAGCACACCGTCGGTCGGTCGCATTTCTCTCACTCCGACTTAATAGGATCCCTATGCGATTTACTTCCACACATGTAAATGCCGACCCAAAAGTAACCGTTGCTAGCTTCCCCTAAGAGATGCAAGACCTTGTCGTTGGTGGGGAAGCTCCTGGTCAGGTGCTGGGGGGAATCCCCCCTAGCACTTGGCTTGGTCTAAGAAGCATCTCACTCATCGTCTTGTCCCTGACTGTAGTGTCGTGGCCAGGGAATTGCACCAAGACATATAACGATACCGGGCGGGGCTACGGACAGCCTCAACCTTGGGGCATCGGGGGGCACCCCATTGTATTTTACCCCTTACTTCTACATGCGGGGCTCTGTAGAAGTGGACCGACCGGCCCTAGCGACTCATGGGAACACTATGAGATCTGGTAATAATAGTAATAAAAACATCACCGGTGAAGCTGTGGGGAAACCCTCTAGCAACACTGGGAACAGTAACAATGAAAGTTCCAAGGGGCCAAACCCAAAGAGAACTACAGGAGAGGTGGCTGACACTTGCGTGAGACCATCCTCCGCAAGTGGCATACAAGTTACCACCTCCTCCAAGGGTCGGGAGCCTACCTCTTACCTCTAAACCCAACAGGCGACACAACCTACCGTTTCGTCTACCCGGCCTGGGTCGTAGCTCCTCGACTGTGAAGGACACGGGTCTCCGTAGGAAGTCCTGGGACTGTATGATGAGTTATAACTCAAGAAAGGGGGACACAATAGATCTCTAAGGTCTCAGAGATTAACCCCCCTCCCACTTATTCTAAATTCTATTCTAAACCGTTGCCAGCGGTATAAATGAGCTATAATAAATTGATATATCTACAGTATTAAAATTTTTAAGACTTTTAATTTGTTGTTTTAAATATATTAAAGTAAAACTAGGCTTGATGTAGGAATATAACAATAGAATTTAGTTTGGGTATTGATGAAACTCAGTCCATTGACAATAGTCAGCCATTGAGAAAATTTAACACGATAATATTCTCTGCTCTACTATATCGAACTGCGACAATCTTATCGATTAACCTAAGGCATTTTGATGTAATCAAGTTCGTCGAAAACTGATACACAGAAACTTCTGCCAAAGTTTGCGCCAAACTCTGACTAACACACTTAAGCTGTACTGTTTTTGATTCGTTAGCTAAAATTATTATGCTGCTACAGACCTAACATAATGATTTGATGACTTTAATTGTATAAATATTATTTCATTTATTCTAAGTATTATAATTATAGTTTTTCAATCAACTTAACAGTTGTTAAATAACATTAACTTATGAGTTGTAAGTCATGAAAGAACTCACGAACAAAATAGATCTGTAAAGTCGCGGTGACACCTAAACATTTTCATATATTTTAAAGTTTTATACAGGGTCGCTGTTATGTATGGAAACGGTCGATTATTAGGTAAAATATACAAGGTACCGTAAAAAGTTAAATGCAAAAATTATAGGGGTTTTAAATATCTATTGGAGAGTAATAAATTTATGTATACAGGGCCGGTTATAAAGTCGAGGCACATCAAAGTTTCTTTTTTTAAAAGGAACCCCCTATATATTATTGCATATTTCAATTCTTCTTTCAATTCTAAGCAAAAATTGAAATACACACAATGTACCTCAAACCAACAGTTTCCGGGTTATTCACTTTTGAACATATCACTTAAACAATTTTATTTAATTAATTTAGATATGTACAGGGTGGGTCAAATTCGACGCTTTTAAACGGAAACAACCTTTTCTATAGGAGATAGACCAAAAACTAATATCGGTGTCTGGAGCTCAATTTTCATCAAAAACATGATGGTGAAAACCGCACATCAATATCTGTTACCGTTTCAGAGTTACGGGGTGTTTTTCAAAAATATGCATTTTTAACAAATCGCTGTAACTTTTTTGCTATGGAAAATTTTGTATTTTTATGCAAACATTTCCAAAGCACCTTTTTACGTAGAATTTAATGGTTTAAGTATAATTTTTTTAAAATTAATAATTTAAGAATTATCAACAGAAAATTAAATTTTTTATATGGGACACCCTGTATATTTTTAATTAGCTGAAAAGAATTTAAAATTACCTTTCCAAAAATATAGCACACTTGATATTTTGTTACAATTCTTTGTTTAAAAGTTCGCCACTTTTAACTAGTAGGCTTTGGACCCCTCATTGATGATATTGCCCTTAATGGACCTCGAAAACATATTTTTCCAGCAAGACGACGCACCGCCTCTGAACGCTGAAGTTATCAGCAAATTTCTGCAGCCAATTTCAAGAATAATTGAATAGCTGACCAAGAACCCAGCCGTTGGCCGTCGAGGCCGCCTGACTTAGTGCCCATGGATCTAATCCTATGGATATATTTGCGGAAGAATAAAGGTTCCTTATTCTTCTGTATAATCTAGACAAGAATTAGAAATACTTAGCAGTTATGAGAAGGTACCTTTCACCCCCACTGAGTTAATGAATTCCGCAAGAAATGTTCAAAAACTGCCCCGTCTGTCCATAACAGAAGACGGTCGATATGTCGAACACCTGTAGCAAAATCTCGTGTGCTGGTTTGCTATTTATTTTTATTGTTATGAGATATAGTTTAAATGTGTTGATGTTGGTTAAATATATTTTAAATGGTTATAAAATTCTGCATCTCTCATAACAAATATTATTTTCGTTTTAATTGATTCTCACAGCTAGAATTTTTTTGTATTACAGCCGGTGCCGTTCAAAGCCTACTTATTTAAAGTGGGCGAATTTTTATATACTCTATATCTCGAAGAGGAATCGAACAAAATATCAACTGTGTTATATTTTTGGAAAGGTAATTTTAAATTCTTTTCAATAAATTAAAAATATACAGGGTGTCCCATATAAGAAATCAAATATTCTGTTGATAATTCTTAAATTATTAATTTTAAAAAAATTATACTTAAACCATTAAATTCTACGTAAAAAGGTGCTTTGGAAATGTTTTCACAAAAATACAAAATTCTCCATAGCAAAAAAGTTACAGCGATTTGTTAAAAATGCATATTTTTGAAAAACACCCCGTAACTCCGAAACGGTAACAGATACCGATATGCTGTTTTCACCGTCATGTTCTTGACAAAAATTAAGCTCCAGACACCGATATTAGTTTTTCTCTATTTCCTATAGAAAAGGGTGTTTCCATTTAAAAGCGTCGAATTTGACCCACCCTGTACAGTTTCATTTTATGATGCCATTCTACCAAAACTGTGATACTGTTTTGTAATGGGCTTTTAAATGCCTATTAGCTACTAGGAAATTTAAGTATACATGGTTGCTCATAAAATTGTGGCACATCAAACTTTATATTTTTTTAAATGAAACCCCCTGTATACTATTGCATATTTCAATTATTCCTTCAATTTTAAGCAATAATCGTAATACACAATGTACATACATAAATTGAAGAATTCAAATGTTAAACGAAAATTTTGTAATTTCCAGATTTGATATACTCTTATTTATACTTATGAAGTATCACAGTTTCGGCAGAATGGCATCGTTAATTGAAACTCAACGTATCGAAATTAATTAAATCAAATTGTTTAAGTGATCTTTTCAAAAGTCAATAACTCGGAAACGGTTGGTTTGAGGTACATTATGTGTATCTGGATTTTTGCTTAGAATTGAAGGAAGAACCGAAATATGCAATAATATACAGAGAGTTCCATTTAAAAAAAAAACTTTGATATGCCACGACTTTATGACCTACCCTGTATACTTAAATTTTATATTTAACTTTTTGGTGTACCTCTTATATTTTACCTAATAATCGACCGTTCCCATACAGATAAGCGAAAGAACTAAAAAACACAAGAACTAGTTCTAGTACAATACGAATTACGAAATTCTCCTTGTCACCGACGATATATTAGCGAAAATATCTCCCGACTTTTGGAGTAACTCTTTTGAGATTTGCCCCGTACGTGGCAACGTCGTTACGTGTCTCGCTTCCTCAAATCGACTAGGTCCCTTTTTCGGGGCCCTCTGACTTCTTGTTATTCCTTTTGTGTTGTTAGGATGTCAAAAAAGAAAATTACTAAAAGGACATGCGAGAATTCTACCAGTGACACTAATATAATTCAGCGCTATAAGGTAAATTGTGTATACATAAAAGAAAGATCAAAAGAAAGACACCATTTACGTTAAATTGTTTGAAAGATAAAAGAACTGTAATTACAAAGCTACTATGATTACTTTCCAAAATTATATATTATTTATTTAGATCTTGTAGATTGTATGCGAGGGGAAAGGTTATTATAGATCTATTATATCCTCTTTTTTGAGTTCAAATTTTTGTTCAATTTTTTCTTTAACAAGTTTTTCTTTCCTTTTAGTATTTATCTATCTTTTCTATTATTTTTTTTTTAAATATTTGTACTTACAGTTAAGCTTGCACCAACTTTTTATATAGGGTTGTTCACCACATACGACACGGAGTATTGTAGCTAAACGATTACATTTTTACAAATTTCAAGTTTTGGGTTCGATGAAGGACTATTAGAGGTACAATTTAAAAATAATTTACAAGATACAGAGTGTCCCAAATAAGTAAAAAATATCAAAGTTGTATTTTTTTAAATGGAACACCCTGTATATTATTAAATTTTTAGTTTCTATGATTAAAATAAAGGTAAATTTGATTAAGGTTTATTATACTTAAACCTCACCGTTTTTGAAATATTTTCAATTTTGTGAAATTGCAGTAAAAATTTTAAGGCTTCATTTCTCCAAGGGTATCAAAGTTTTTAATACTAAATATTTACTGAAGTTTATTTATTGATCAGTTATTGTGTTTCAATAATAAAAATAATACTACCTTATACAGAGTGTCTAAAAATTTATTTTAAATAATTTATAGCTTTAAACACTTAATAACTTGTTTAATTTAAATTGAACGCCCTGTATATTTTAGAGAATCAGATGCACAATTTAATTGTCTATCAAATTGTATTATACCATTTTTACCTATCCCTTCAAGTTTTCGTAGAAAATGCATTTTCTAATAATTTAGACCTCATTCATCAATATACCCATGGAATATTGACATTTTATTATTGACACCCATGGAATATTGACATCATATATTAACATTCTAGTAATATTATCGTTTTGCTAAAAACAATAATGTTGTATGCAAAAAGAAAACTATTTAAATCTTTATAAAAGAGTATACCATTGATTAAATATAGCACCATTATTTCCGCCCATATACTAATTAATTACATACTTAATTGTATTCGTTAATTAATAATTCTAAATAATAGTCAGTTATCAAAATTAAAGTCTCTGTTGTTATAAATAAGCATTTATTAAAAAATGAAATATCATTTTAAGATGTTACTTTTTATCACACTGTCTAATACCCATACAAAATTCAGTTTTTTTAGTATTTGGAACAATTATTATTAATCAATGCAGTCAGTTAATGTAGTTTGAATACTGGAATCATATTAATTGATCCTCTTTAACAAATATTTAAACAGTTTTTTTTATTTTAATGAAATAAAACGAATTATATCCACAATATTAGTATCTGTACTCTTTAAAAATTTGGTACATCTTTAAAAATAATCTAAAATGTCAATATTCCATAGGTATTTTGATAAATAAATTCTAAATTACAAGAAAATGCATTTTCTACGATAACTTAAAGAGATAGGTAAAAAATGGTATAACATAATTTGATAGACAATTAAATTGTGCATCTGATTCTCGTAAAATATACAGGGTGTTCCATTTAAATTAAACAAGTTATTGCCGTTTGAAGCTAATAATTATTTAAAATAAATTTTTAGACATTCTGTATAAGGTAGTATTATTTTTATTATTGCAACACAATAACTGATCAATAAATAAACTTCAGTAAATATTTAGTATTAAAAACTTTGATACCCTCTGGAGAAATGAAGCCTTAAAAATTTTACTGCAATTTCACAAAATTGAGAATTTTTTAAAACGGTAAGGCTTTATGTATAATAAACCATCAAATTTACCTTATTTTAATCGTAGAAACTAAAATGCAATAATATACAGGTGTTCCATTTAAAAAATAAAACTTTGATATTTTTACTATTTGGGACACTTTGTATCTTGTAAAATTATGTTTAAATTGTACCTCTAATAGTCCTTCATCGAACCCAAGACTTACAATTTGTAAAAATCTCATCGTTTAGCTACAATACTCCGTGTCGTATGTGGTGAACAACCCTGTATAGTGACTGTTCACAAATAAAGTGCTTTTATTATATTAATAAAAAGTATGACATTATAAATTATGGAAAATGTCCCTCCCCCCCCCTAGGAGTCACTCTTCTTGCTTTACTTAAAATTTTATTTTTTATTTTTACAAATATGTTACAGTGCTGGTAAATACAGGGTGGCCCATCGAAAACGTTCCGCTAGGCATAACGGCTAGGGTATTGTTTTTTTTTTTCAAAATATCCACACAAAGACACGTCAATTTTGTTTGTGAGGGGGACAACTTTTGCCCCAAAAATGATTGATGACAATCTTCAACCCTCTAAGCGGGGGAGTCATCCCCCAATTTTTTTCCAATGGGAAGGGTGGTCAAGTGGCACCGCAATGAAAAGAGCTTTTTATTCTCTATATTTCCCCGCTTCGTTTTTGAAAATCGGTCGAGTCATTGCGAAAATATAAGGGATTGAAATTTGAAAAGTTTATTTAAACATTTTTCAGAGTAAATGATAAGGATAAATTCCTTCTACCAATTTGCTGTTTTTTTTTGTTATTTCTAGATGTTTACATACGCATTTTTCCACTTGCCATAACGTTGAACGATCAGGTGCGGTAGTTGCTAGATAGCTGTTCTGTGACTTGTGCGTTGAAGTTCTTCTCAATATCGTTAAACTGACCCACAATAGAATTTCCAAAAATACCAGCCCACACGTTTAATTTCTGAGGGTTTTGTGTATGTACCTCGTGAAAAACCCTGGGGTTGTCCTCAGCCCAGTACCAACAATTGTGCCGATTAACTACACCTTTCAAAAAGAAAGTACACTCATCCGAAAAACACACATTAAATAGGAAATTATTAACATTCGCCACTCGTTCACTCATAGTTTCACAAAATTGCAAGCGACGATCAAAATCGTCTTCGTTGAGTTCTTGTACCAACTGAATTTTGTATGGGTGGAACTTGTGTTTTTTTAATTTCCTTTGGACACTTGTACGATTCACGCCGGTCTCATTGGCATGAGAATTTTCTTGTACTCAGCGTATTTTCCATGGCAACTTGGCCCAATACGAATACCTACATAGCTTCATTTACTACAGGATTTTCCCTCTGCTTCTTTTTATTCATAACGGAACCAGTTTCGCGAAATTTTAACTCGCGAACAATTTTGCCATAAAGGTGTTTGTCAGGATGGCGTTCATTGAATATCTGCGCAACGCGCGATTGCCACATTCACTATTTTTACAATAAAGTTCGATTATTTTCTTTTTCTGCAAGTGAGTACATCATAATTGTTAAAAAGTTTAACGATATTGAGAAGAACTTCAACGCACAAGTCACAAAACAGCTATCTAGCAAAAAAAAATGCGTAAACATCTAGAAATAATAAGAAAAAACAGCAAATTGGTCGAACGAATTTATCCTTATCATTTACTCTGATAAATGTTTAAATAAACTTTTTAAATTTCAATCCTTCATATTTTCTCAATGACTCGACCTATTTTCAAAAACGAAGCGGGAAAGTATAGAGAATAGAAAGCCCTTTTCGTTACGGTACCACTTGACCCACCATCCCATTTGAAAACATTCTTAGCTTAGGTTGAAAGTTTTGCAATAATTTTTGGGGCAAAAGTTGTCCCCCTCACAAAGAAAATTGACGTGTTTTTTAATTTTCTGAAAAAAATACTCTGGCCGTTATGCCTTGCGGAACGTTTTCGATGGGCCACCCTGTATATAATTTTAATAATAACTATTTTACTCTAAAATATATCCAAAAAGGTGTCTTTTATTAATATAAATTCGCTTGAAGTATTAAATTTGTAATCTAGGTTAGATTCGGCGTTGTCAAAAATTTCATTTGTTACTGTCAGAATTAATTAATTATATTATTAGAACGTACATACACGCTTATTATAAATGACGTACAAAATGGTGTTCCTCCTATGTGTACTATCTTTACAAAATTACTTAACAAGATGAATGAATGTTATATATTACATTTTTACCATTATACAGGGTGTCCCAGAAATAAGTGCAAGTATTTTAAGGGGTGGTAGATCTCGGTACTTCCCCTAGGAGATGCAAGACCTTGTCGTTGGTGGGGAAGCTCCTGGTCAGGTGCTGGGGGAATCCCCTCTAGCACTTGGCTTGGTCTAAGAAGCATCTCACTCATCGTCTTGTCCCTGACTGTAGTGTCGTGGCCAGGGAATTGCACCAAGACATATAACGATACCGGGCGGGGCTACGGACAGCCTCAACCTTGGGGCACCGGGGGGCACCCCATTGTATTTTACCCCTTACTTCTACATGCGGGGCTCTGTAGAAGTGGACCGACTGTCCCTAGCGACTCATAGGAACACTATGAGATCTGGTAATAATAGTAATAAAAACATCACCGGTGAAGCTGTGGGGAAACCCCCTAGCGACACTGGGAACAGTAACAATGAAAGTTCCAAGGGGCCAAACCCAAAGAGAACTACAGGAGAGGTGGCTGACACTTGCGTGAGACCATCCTCCGCAAGTGGCATACAAGCTACCACCTCCTCCAAGGGTCGGGAGCCTACCTCCTACCTCTAAACCCAACAGGCGACACAAGCTACCGTTTCGTCTACCCGGCCTGGGTCGTAGCTCCTCGACTGTGAGGGACACGGGTCTCCGTAGGAAGTCCTGGGACTGTATGATGAGTCATAACTCAAGAAAGGGGGACACAATAGATCTCTAAGGTCGCAGAGATTAACCCCCCTCCCACTTATTCTAATTCTAAAGATCTCGGTATTTCATTTTTCACAGATTTTCTCCTTTATCGTCATATAAATATGTCCAAAATAACAGAGTTATTTTACTTTGAAAATTTCCAAAAAAATATATATTTTGCCAAAATTTTGAGAACCACTGGATCTTTTCTGGATTTTCTTTCTTGTAAATTTAATCTAATACCTATGTTGTCATATTATTAAGAAATTATGTTTTTTAACTAAAAACTAAAAAAAAATCCAAAAGGTTTTTCAAAAAATTTCGATTTTTTTTTCGAATTGTATTATTAAAATTGAATCGTGTTTCTAGACGATAATTATAATTTCTGAAGAAGATCTAAGAATGGTCGAAACGTATGTAAATAAAAACAACTTTTAACTATTGTGTTTTAAATTGCTGACCTAAAACCAAGAATGGATGTCAACGAAATTATAATTTATATCCTGCATTCTATCAGTGCTGACAAAGCGTAGATTTGCACGAATCTTACAGTCAAAACAATATTTTGTATTTTAATTCGAAATTTATGGCTTTAGATGCTTGAGAAATATAAAATTTGTCAATTTTCCTGTACCGCCACGTCAGCCAATGCAATCAATACCTTTGACAATATCGTGCCGGCGAAATTTTATAATACCCCAGGCCCCTGCTGGCGTCAAACTGCAAACTATTTCGGGATGAGAAATGGATACTAAGGAGCCGTTCTGAAAGCCGTTGTGATCAAGTGTTATGTAGTCGAAAATAAAATTTTAAATTAAATTTGTTATTTATTGCTTGGAAGAAAAGCTGGAGGAATATAACTATCTGAAGTTATAGCTTCTTTATATTTATTCCCTAGTTTTGTTTGGTTTTTGTTATTATTTATACTTTGTATTAGTAGTTTTTCTTTAGCTGAATTGATTTCTTATTGTTGATTTTCTTCAATTTATATTTTTTAAATAGTTACTTTATTTTTTATAATTTATGAGTTGATTTAAAAATGGTGTAGTTTATTTTAAAATATAGACATGGATCTCCATTGGATCTCCTCTGAGTTCATAATATGAAATGTATTACTTAAATATTTATAACGATACGTTGGGTGTTTTCTTTAATCTATTTATTATACAGGGTGGCGCCTCTCATACGCCGCGGAGGCTCCAAGGAGAAAGACAGTTTTTATTGAAATGAAATTTTGTAAGCAATGTAGGTTAATTCAGAGCACTTTCTAAAAATATAGAGAGTTCTACAGGGTGTCTTCTGGGAGAAAAATAAAGACGAATTTTATAAGAGAAGTATATGACTAAAATGTAAGGTTTTTGAAATATTGAACATTTTCTACAAATAAAAAACAATTTTTAAATTACAATAAAAGCTACCTCAGTTGGAATTTACCCGGTATAGCCTAATATGTAGTTAAATTATCTATTGTACTTTAAATCAAATTAAAATTTGATCCAAAAAGATATACAGGGTGAGACAAAATTAGTATTGAACATTGGTCACCTTTAAAACCCTGTTACTCTTTTATTTTAAATGGAACACCCAGTATATTATTCCGATATTCAATGGAGAATTAATGTCTCTTTAAAATACTATTAAAGTTGCCTACCCCTCATACAAAGATTTTCCTAGATATTTTCATTTGCATGATTTCATCTGAGTAGGTCTTTATTATTTGATAAAATCTAGGTGGCTGTGATATGTCTGACGTTCCTTCAACATAGCTGTCTAATTAGTCCAACTTTAAGAACTAATTATAATTTTGTGTCAGTTAAAACAAAAATAATTCTCAGAAATTTGCCGAAAATGCAAACTTATCCTACATCAGAGAGAACTTATATAATTCTATTAGTTGGTAAATGCAGTGTGCATTCACCAATTAATAAAATACTTAAATGCTCCTGATTTTATCTAGTCTGGTTTTTTATGGGGATATGTTAAAGACAGTGTTTACAAAACTCGGCCAACTATTGTCGACAACATGAGAGAAATTAGTGTAGCTGCTTTTCGAGGTAGAACTCCAGATACACCTTTTAAAATGAAAAGATCCTTTTGAAAAGACAATCATTTTATGCAGTTAACAGGAAAGGAAGCATTTTGAGCATTTGATTTCATCTAGCTAATTTTTGTCACATAATCATAATTTTATATCTAGTTTTACTTCTGTAATAATTAAAATATGTTTTAAACGTGTATATTTTTATTACCGTTGAGTATTTTACTCTAATGCTTTCAGTTAACCTACATAATATGCTGCCAAAATTTCATTTCGATATAAACTACCGTTCTCTTTGGAGCTTTCGCGGCATATGAGAGGCGCCACCCTGTACATATATTAATATTCTTTCTGCTTGAAGTCTTTAAAAAAGTCTGAATATATCGCAACTGAAAGAGAATCTAAAAATTAAATGGCTACATTCTGTAAAACACCACTGCGTAAAATCGTTGATTGAAGAAATAAGAAGATGCGCAACCTTATGGGCGATTTGGTGGCACAAAACCTGTCCTAGATGTAGTTGGCACTACCGCACTACCGTCAGCCTATCCGAGAATTTAGGAATTTAGTTTAGCTCTGCGCCGCTGCGCGCTGATAGTCGTTTAGAGAAATTAGAAAGAATACTGTACGTAGCAGACTGTAGTTCTGCATTCAGTCGACAGAGTGGGTGGTTGCCGGAGGCAGTGTTGCCAGAACTACTGATTAATGCGTAGATTTACGTATTTTGGGTACAGTACGTTAATAATACGGATTTTCTATCATTAAACAATTTAATATAATATTATATGAGTAAACAAAGAACGGCGTCAGAGTTGCCTTAGAAATAAAGATCGTTGTTATTTCATACGTAAAATATTATGGTAAATGGAAGACTATTAGTATTTCTAATAACTAAATTTAGGATAGAATCCGTGATGTTTCATTACTAGAACTAATTTATTATATATTTTGCTATGGTAATTTTAAATATAAGTATCGCTCTTTTCATAATCTAACATTAAATATGTAAATATTAATACAAAAGAAACTCAATCATATCTAGAATGCCATTTTAGATCTAGAATGCAATTTTATCTAAAGAAGACATATGCATGCGAAACCTGGACAAGAAGGACGGACAACAGATGGACCACAAAAATTACGCATGGTACCCACGTGGAATCAAGAGACCTACAGGAAGACCATATCTGAAATGAGACCATCATATAAGGAAATTAGCAGGGATAACTTGGGCACAAATTACCTATAGCAGATGCGAAAGAAAGCGACTGCATCGGAAACCGGTCGGCAAACCCGACAGGCCTATTGAGTGGTGTAAATACACCAGTCGTTTAGTCCGGAAACCTATGCTGTGTCGTATTCGCTTGCTGGAATGACATAGTGCGTGGTTATATGTTTCTTTTTAAAAACACTTGTAGGATTTTTGTTGAACTTTTGAACTGTTATTTCTAAGTTTTGGTAATTTTGTATATCTTATTTAAACCTATGCATGCGAAATCTGGACAAGAAGGACGGACAACAGATGGACCACAAAAATTACGCATGGTACCCACGTGGAATCAAGAGACCTACAGGAAGACCATATCTGAAATGGGACCATCATATAAGGAAATTAGCTTACCTTTCTATTGGTTCTATCGGACTTTTTTCGACTATATAAATCTTTAATTGTAAACTTTAATACATCAAATATTTTCAATCTAATAAATCATTTAATAATGTAAATAAGAGGAAATTTCTCACATGGGTGGTCAAATTTTATAGTTTTCATTATATGAAACAGCCTCTGAGAAATGTTTTCAACTCAAAATGCCTTTAATTATGTTTGACTACATCATTAAAAAGGGTCTTCAAATACATCAATGTGATATTTGTCTAAAATTTGCAAAAGAATCCGAATCTCTGGATAACTCGAAATTATTTACCCATTTAAAAGCCTTTGATCATGAAAGTGGAAAAATTTGTTCATTTTATTTACAGGCTGGAAAAATTATTTATATTAAATTTTGATGAGTTTTGCACTGAAGAAAACATTCAGAGGCTGTTTGATATAATGAAAACTATAGAATTTGACTACCCATGTGAGAAATTTCCTCTTATTTACATCATTAAATTATTTTAGATTAAAAATATTTTATGCATTAAAGTTTACAAAAAAATAAAGATTTATATAGTCGAAAAATTAATTTTTTATACTATAAATATCTTCTTTTTTTCCTAATCTCCTACGAGCTGATATAATATGACGAGCAATCTATTAAATTACTGTGAGATTATACAGAAAAGTCCACAGACTTCGAGACATAGGAAAATCAAGTCCATTTAGCGTGTGTCCAAATTTTGACAAGTTTTCAAAAATGACAGTTTTGTTTAGACTGACGTTTAATTTCACCTGACTTCTCGGTGAATGATTTCTTTTTATGGGGGTACATAAAATCTAAAATTTACGGCCATGAAGAAATTCAAAACTTGGAGCAGTTAAGGCAGAAAATATTTAATACCTTTGACACTGTCACCCCTGATATGTTATCCAATGCGAGGAGGGGATTTTATGATGTTTGGGTTATTGTTTAATGCAAGAGGGAGGCACTTTTGAACAATTTTTGTAATTTTTTAAATTTCATTATCCTGTTTTTTTACCGTTTACCCATTACCTACCTTGATGAGCATGGGAAAACGAAGGTCCTTTTCAGGACCACAAATATTTTGATTGAGAAAATTGGTAACTTTTTTTTGGATTAAAAAACAAAAGTTGTTAATATAATACCAATTTAAAAGTGTTTTAGTAGTTTTAATACACACTATGATATAAAATTAATTATTATTATAATGTACATTATTAATACTATTGTTCATTCGAAATGGCATTAAGGCCCAATGGCAACAATGATTTAAATTTTTCTTAAAGATAAGTAGAGCTTAGAATGAGCTGTATTTATATTTATTTTAATATTCACCTTAAATGAGGGAATTTGACTGATACAATTTTTGAATTTGAATTGTTTTTAATGATACTAACAATTTTAGTTCAATTTTTAATAAAATTTATTTAATATTAATAGAAATCCAAGAGATTTGAAACCTCTTTTAGCGATTTATAACATTCTCAAATGAATTACAGGTGCCCTTATTTTCTATGAAAATCACGCAGCTTTTTTCATAGTCGCTGCAGTTGCTATAGCTAAAAAAAACTAATTTTTTAAGGTGTGAAAATTGCGACACACGCTAAATGGACTTGATTTTTCGTATGTCTCGAAGTCTGTGGACCTTTTTGTATGCCTCGATAACATACTGGTGCAGATTATTTTCACCCAAACCAATAATAACCCAAACTATACATTGATGCGGATTGTCTATGAACTCTTTCTGAAGGTCACAGAAACCTGAACGCGTAATTCGGTGTTCTTTCGCCTCTGTTATAGGTAATTTGTGAATTGGGCCTGAATAGCCAACAATAGATAATAATGGGCCCAACTACAATAAGAGTATCTAAATATGTGAGGGAGGCTACACCATAATTTGAAATGGTTGAATAAGCTAAAAATATTGATGATGATGAATACAAAAAAGTATAAATTATGAATCATCTGTTCTTTCTTTAACAATGAAAATAATATAAAAATATTAATTTCTGCATTAACCTAAACATACCCTAGGATAATTTAAAAATACACCTGAATTTAAAAATACACCACAAATGAAGTATATGTTTAGACAAAAGCTATAACTTCAATGTTCGAAACCTGTAAAATTTCTATTTTAAAACTTTGTCATAAAAATGCGCAATAAAAAAGTTATTTGCCTTGTTACCTACCGGTTAACTCTTACTCTGTTTAGCGCCCTAGGAAAATGTTAAAGGTCAGCGCGTTGGACGTAAAAATGAAACATTAAACTTACCTCTAAGCTTAGCGTTTTTTATGGTTGGTGCAGTTAAGTTTTAAATTAAATCAGATTAAAAATAATCGCAGTGTTATATTAGATTGTTCTTTATATTAGATTATAATTTAAAAATTATTTATCTGTTATAATGGAATAAGATTCTTAATATTTAAACACAAATACATTATTAGAAAAAATATAGGAGACAGGACATAAAGTCAACCTTAACAATATAACTTTGTGGAATTGATCATAAAATATTTACTTAACTCAACTTACTTTTTTAACTTAAATTGTCAATAATTCCAAAATACAAATTTATACGTGGTTTTGCTTATACGCATTTGTAGTTGTTTTTGAAATACTTTTAAAAGCTGTGCACTTATACGCGGGTTTAATAATATTATCTCATAGGCAAAGTCTGGGATCGACATACACCAATGCTAAAAATATTTGCTCTTATTTAATGCTTAGCCTATATAGTCAGTACTGGGTAATAAAACTTTTGCTTCAATATACGCGGTTCCTATTTACGCGGTGTTTTCAAGAAAATTAACCGCGTTGTGACAAAACTTTCCAGATTTGTCCGTTAACATGGTAGTGTGGCCTTTATATAATTATAATTAAAATAATTTATTGAGCGGTAGGCAGAACTTGGATAATGAGAACACCGACTTTTCAGAGCGTAAATATAGTTTATCGTTTACATATAAAAACAAAATATAACCAGCTAAAGATCGAAATTAAAGCCAGGGTGTCAAAACATTTCTAAATATCGATTGTTATCTAAAATACCTCTCTAAAAACGGTGGTTGTTTACAAATAATCTGCCCCTCGATCCGCGTAGATTCTGAATTGAGTAGCAGTGTACAGGGTGCACCTTACTCGACGGGCGAGAAGCTCTTAGTTATGATTTTACCATTTGCGGTCAAAAAATATCAATATAAGAAAATGTGTAGTATATTCTTCATAAGTAAACCAACTACACACTAGAGTTCGAATTTATTTTACACTTAAACTAGCGTGTACCCGCGACTTCGTTCGTGTCGAATTAATAATTTCTAATGGTGATGATAAAGCAAAACAAGAATTTCCACGAGGGGTGTCTCACTCGGGTAAAAAATGTACACGTACTGCCAAAATATCCTTCCACTGCTAAGCGACTGCCAATGACTATGAAGAGGACTGCCTATGACTGCCATGTAATTATTATAGGCGACTGCCATAAGACTGCCAATGACTGCCAATAACTGCCAATGACTGCCAGCGACTGCCAAGAAAATGTACATGTAATTCCAATAGTGAGACACCCCTCGAATTTCCATTAACATACAGACTGGATAAAATTTTCTCATATGTGCCAAAAATAAGCTTTAAACGTCGAGCAGTTTAAACAGAATGGTGGTTAATCAATTACTCAGCTTTTTGGAACACCCTGTATGATTTTTGAAAAAATGTCAACATATGTAAAAAAACAAAATAAATTATGCGTGTCCAGGCGTTTTCCCGAATGACTAACCGTTTTTTAAATAACAAATATTGTAATATTTGAGGGGCGTTTTCACCCTGTTGCAATTTGAGATTCGAGAAACCCCTCCTTATCGAACCTCAACCCCACAGTCAATCCGTTTGCCAAAAAATCAGCTTTTAAACGTCAAGCAGTTTAAGCAGAATAGTGATTACTCAATGGTCATATTTTATGAAACACCCTGTATATATTTTTAAAAATCTGAATATATGTAAAACAACATAATAAAATATACGTTTTTTTAGAGTTTTTCCGAAAAACTCACCGGTTTTTAAATAAAAATATTCTAATATTTGAGGGTAGTTTCACCCCTTAGAATTCGAGTTTCGAAAATCCCTTCTTATCGAACCTCTACACCCTAAAGTCAATCCGTTTTCCAAAAATCAGTTTTTTACGTCAAGGGCTTTAAGCAGGATCGTGATTAATCAATCACCAGATTTTTCAAAACACCCTGTATACATTTTTAAAAAATCTTAAAATATTATTCTGAAAATTTTTCAGAATAAATAAATACCTAAATATTGAAACTTAATAAGTAAGTACTGAAACATACAGCGCCATAATATCTCGACCTCCGCCCGTTATGCTCGTAACAGGTTGAAAAACAATGTGCTATCTAAAATTACTGATGCGTTATTCTCCAAACTGTTTCGAACCTCCGTCGACAATCGACCGATGCAGCAGCGTTCCTTTCCCACTCCGATTATCTCGACCACCGCCCTGTTATGCTCGTAACAGGTTGAAAAACAACGTATCTAAAATGACTGCTTCTCCAACCCGTTGCGAGCCTCCATCCACAATCGACCGATGCAGCAGCTTTCCTTTCCCACTCCTGTTATCTCGACCGCCAGGCGTTATGCCCACAACTGTTTCAAAAAACCTGCTTCTTTTATATCCTATTATTTTTAAGCGGTATCGACCGAAGCAGCTACGTTCGCCGAAGCGCATTCCCCACTCCGTTGTCCGTTGTCTCGCCGCCTGTATCGATGGTTGACGAAATAACATGTATTCCATCCATACTAGTTGTTTTTTGGAATTGCTTCGAGCAGCATAGAATTTCGTGACGGTGCAGAGCGCCGACTTCGTTTTTCGTTTTACGAGCGGCCGATCTCTACCTGTCGTTATTTTATATCTGTTATTTTTTAGAAGTAGTAACGGTTGCGTTATGTTATTTATAAATAATTGTTATAAAATAACAGATAGTTAAATAACAACCCATCACTACTGGGTAATAAAACTTCTGCTTCAATATACGCGGTTCCTATTTACGCGGTGTTTTCAAGAAAATTAACCGCGTAAAGCTAGGGAATCCAGTACTTAGAATAACCTGCTATACCGGGTGCGTCTCAAAAATGGCTCACCCCTATAACTATAATATTGTTACAGATAAATAAACGAGATTAGGTATTTTAGTATATGACATAAATTAGGATTGGTTGGCGTTTTTAATTGTATTTGATCTCTTCATTTATCACCGTAAAATGACTAGAACTTTTGATTTTTAAATAGCACTAAATGACACTCTGAATAGATTAATATATCATAAATCAACTTTTGAAATTGTAACATGAGGTTCATAACGATAATTTGACTCAAAATACCAAGTGTTTGGTACCAAATTTTTCGTAAAAAAATGTTTTTTCCAAATATGCTAATGAGCCACACTTGTTCCATTAGAAAAATTTGGAAATCTTTTAATTGGCCAGGACAAGACACGAAAAACATTAGACGATCAAATCTATTTTTTCCAAGGCCCCTTGATTAACAATTAGTGTTTTTAACACAGCCATGGCACACTAAATTGAAATTTAAAATACTTTTTTTTAAGCAAAAATGTCAAAAGTTGACATATGATATGTCATTCTATTCGAAAATCGACAACTATGAAACTATGAACTCTTCCCGGACACAAACGGTGCATTGTGAAACAGGAAATTGTAGAGACAAACAATCCCTATAACATAGGATACAACATTTTAATGAACAGTGCTTTCCATAAAAACAGTAAAATGAAAAATATATGAAATAATATAAATGTACTGATTTCTTTCGAAAATCGACAGCTATGAAACTATGAACTCTTCCCGGACACAAACGGTACATTGTGAAACAGGAAATTGTAGAGAGAAACAAGCCCTATAACATAGGATACAACATTTTAATGAATGAGTGTCGTTTTCTATCAAATGAAATAAAAATATACCGATGGTGGCATTTAAAAATCAAAAGTTGAAGTCATTTCCGGTTAAACAAGAAGTGACCAAAAACAACTCTATACGTCAATCCACCCTAATTTATGTCGTATACTAACATACCAATTCTTGTTCTTTTTTGTGAGAGAATTAAAAAATTACAGGGGTGAGCCACTTTTGAGACACACCCGGTATACCATAAATTCTTACTCAATTTTTATAATTTCGATTAATGAGCTTTACAGAGAACGTCTTAAATAATAAAGAAATTTCACCAAAGGAGATTTTGAAAAGTTCGAAAAAATTATGTAAAAAGTTTACTTGCGAAAAAAAGAACGCTTTGAAACTGCGACGGATAAAGTTTGAGAAGAGAGAAAATAAAAACGGCTAAAAACCAGACAGAAGAAATTAGGAGAGCAATGAGTCGTAAAAACTTTGGCGATAACCGGCAAGATAAAAAAGAAATAATATAATAAGAAATGATAGGCATCGTCGTCCCCCGACGCGACGCGTCGTTCCAAAAGGACATTCGTATGTATATCGTGGTTTTATTCTCTTTCAAAGTGATTTTGTATTATTTTACAACCTTATTTATAGCTGCATAGTTTCTGAATTTAATTTAGTTATATTTTACTTTGGTTAACTTCTGAAAGATTTTGATAAAAAAATATAAAATCCTTTAATTGAATTTTAAATGAAAAAATTAAATTAATATGGAACATTAGTAACTTTTATTAACCTTTCCGGGACCGTGCTACAAAAAGTTACGTTTCAGGCCGTGTGGGGTAACTAGGATACCCCACTGAAATATTTCAAAAACTATTAATATTTTGTCACTAAGGTAAATTATTAGTAATTATTTCTAAAGCTTAATAATAAAACGTCAATAATTTATATATTTTGTATTTGTTTAATATAAAAAACGTTTTATTTTAAAACTAAACCCTTATTTGTTTTCTACACATTATTTTGGCAGTCAAAAAAAAAATAAAAACGTTTTACATTCTTTGTCGAGAATATTAAAAATGGGGGTTTTGCATGTATTACATAATATTTTTGTTTTTCTCTTACGTGATCTGGCGCAAAAACCGCATCTTCGGTTTGAATTAGGTTGAATCTCTTTAGCAGGATTTAGAGGAACTGTGCTTTTGGCTAGAAATAATTTTATTGCTGTTTTTACAGTTTTGTGAAACTTGTTACTATTTTATTTACTTCTTAGAACGTTTAGAAGTACAGTCCTTGTGCTGAAGGATTGCTCTTCGTAGCTCTCGAAGCGAATTCGGCAGGAATTCCTTTTTTGTTACCCCATCATCAGTATACTCCTTTTGCGCCATTTCCAATATATACACACACTAACTTACTATATCACAGTAAATACCAACACTAAACTGAATATAGAACTTATTTACGTCTTCATACAAAGTCACCAACACGTAAAAACATGAATAGTGCGTGTAGGCCTTCGAATCACTGCAGGCCGTGCGGGGTAACGGAGGTACCCCAGGCAGTAAATTTCAGTTTTTCGCCGAAAATAAAAAAAATATTTGGCTATTTTTGTTAAAAATGGGTTTTGTAATATACATTCTAGGATTACCTGATAGGAAAAAAGTGAGAAATAAAAATTGTAAAAGTTATTAAAGAAAAAACGCATCTGGGGTACCTAAAATACCCCGCACGGTCCCGGAAAGGTTAAAAGCAAGTTACTTCTGTAAACGAAATTATTATATATTTTATAGAAATTGTGATATTTTAATATATTTAACAGAAACTATTATATTTTAAACTTAATCTGACTGATTTTTACAACAACTGAACTCCGACGCTCGAAAACCAACAAGTCCCGACATTCCATTGTTTTTGCCCCAGCCTACTCTTCACTCCGCTACTCCCAAACATTCGCCGGCACGGGGTGCCAGGCACGGAGACGGCGTGACGTTGACTGCCTCCTCGCAAGGATCATAGGCGTCGATAACATTCGGCCCTTCCTGACTTAAGAGGGTCCTCACTCCTCTGGATCACATCTAAAAGAGCAAAAATAATCAGGACCTTTTAAATGGCATTTTTAAATACTGAAATAAAAATATATGTTAGATTGTTTACTGCTGATACTGCACTGGAACTTCATCTTATTTGCTACTAATTAATCAAAAATAAAATATCGTATCTAACTCAGAAAAGAATACTCAAAACTCATGATGGATAATAAATTACTCAGGGACGAAAGATCATTTCAAAAAGGTAAAATAAACAAAGTACTTATCATATATTTGTGTTACACGCAATCTGCAGCTTGCGTGCAACAAAATAAAGTTAAATCTTAAATCCTAGTCTAAATCTAAAATCTAAATCTAACTATGGGCCCACGCCTATTCCAGCCACTGGAAAAGAGAGCAATCCGGGTCGAACTAACCAGACCGAATACCGGGACTCATCCCTATTCGCAAGTCTTGTCCGCCTTACTCACAAAGCGCCCAGGTGGTAAACTCATACCTTAGCAACCACCACACGCCTTTTCCAGCTATCATACCTTATTACTAAAATTGAATCCAAGGCTTGATATTATCAATCCCAGCCACTCCACAGTACGGTTTCTGTGATCTCGTCATTCCTGGGATATCCCTAACTTCATATCGGTCATTTCCTAATTGTTTGGAAACTCGAAACGGACCTTTCCATTTAGGAAATAACTTGTGACTGGATCCTGTTGCCTGTACTGAAATTATCCGTAGCAAAACCAGATCTCCAACTTTGAATATTGTGGGAGGAGCTCGCTTGGCATCAAATTGTTCTTTTTGTTGAGCTTGATATTTAGAATAATTCGTAACTACTTTACGCCGGAGATCGCTGACGTCGATCTCGTCTTTAAAACCCGGAGGGATATACGCGACTTGTCCGGATACACGGTATCCCATTAAAACCTCGCTGGGCGTAGCCCCTAGTGCTTTGTTTATGGTCCCGTTCAGTCCTAACTGAATATTTAAAACGTTTTCATCCCATCTGTCATCTTCGAAATCAGCGCCCATAGTGGATAATGAATTCAAAATCGTACGGTTGTACCTCTCAATCTGTCCATTTCCGCGTGGAAGTCCGACAGCATTTAGATAGTGAGTTATGCCCCTTTCTAAACAAAACTTTTTAAACTTTTCCGAGGTAAATGACGTACCCCTATCGCTGATTATTCTATTCGGTGCCCCAAAACTCTTAATAGTGTCGCTTAAAGATTCTAATACATATTTAGTTTTTGTATTTTTGACTGGATAAATTAAAATAAACTTGGTAAAAGCATCTATTACAACAAATAATTGTGTATTTTTCTTCTGAGATATTACAAACGGGCCTAAATGATCGATATGAATAGTGTGAAATGGTCTCGCTATTTTTGGTATAGGATTCAGATAACCGGGCTTGCGATTTTCTGTAGATTTTTGGTATAAACAGTTTAAGCAATTTTTAACGTATTTTTTTATAAAACGTCTCATTTGCGGAAACCAGTACAGTCGAGATACCGTCTCATAGGTCTTATCATATGCGAAATGACCAATGTCATCATGATTTAATCGTAAAATTTGAAATTTTGCATTTTCAGGAACAACCCACCGTGAGCTGTATAGTGTTTTTTTATAAACTATTCCACCCTTAAGTTCATACTGATTGAATACTTCTTTATTTTTGTGTATATCCCCAGAGGCCAATATTTTTTTTGTCACCTGAATATTTTCGTCAGCGTCCTGAGCCGCCAAAAGCCAGTCGCGTTCGGTTATATTAATAAAATTAACATATTTATTTGTTTTAAGTAGATCTGAATTTGTTTTTTGTATTGATGGGTTACGACTAAGGGCGTCCACATGCCGCATTTGTTGGTTCGGGCGATGTTTTATTTCATAGTCATATTCGTTGAGTTCTAAAACCCAACGCCCTATTCGAGGATTTATTTCAGCTTTTTTAAACGTGCTTACAACCGCAGAACAATCAGTGAAAATTATAAATTTTCGTCCATATAAATAATGACGAAATTTTTGCACAGTTAGAACTATTGCTAATGTTTCGAGCTCGAAAGAGTGATATTTCTGTTGCTCAGCTGTAGTTTGTTTACTAAAATACGCTACAGGGTGTTCTTTACCATCTTTAACTTGAATTAAAATTCCGGCGACACCGATTCTGCTAGCGTCAGTATACACCCGACAATCTAATTGACTGTCAAAAATATTTAGAAGAGGTTTTTTAGTTAGAGCGTGTTTAAGAAGGTCAAACGAATTTTGTTGAGATTGTCCCCAATTCCAAGGGGTGTCTTTATGGAGTAATTGACTCAGTGGCTTTGATTTTTCGGCATAATGAAGAATAAATTTGCGGAAATAACTGGTTAAGCCTAAAATTGTCTGACGTTATGGATGTTTTGAGGAACTGGAAAGTTTTTGACAGCACAGACTTTCTGATCTGTTGGTTTAATTGTTGAATCAGATATTTCATATCCTAAAAACTCAATTTTTGTTTGTAAAAAATAACATTTATTTAATTTAAAAGTTAGACCATGTTGTTGGAATAGACTTAGCACTTCTTCAAGTGTCTTTAACAATTCTTCAATAGTTTTTCCTGGAACCAAAATATCGTCTAAATAAACCAAAACTTTGGTAAATCTTAAATTTCCTAAAATTTTATTTATAATCTTTTTGAAACACTGCTGGAGCATTTGTAAGTCCAAAGGGAACCTTTAAGAATTCATAAAGTCCATCTTGGGTTATAAAAGCAGTTTTCGGTATAGAATCTTCTGCCATTTTAATCTGATAATAACCTGACGCTAAATCAAGACTACAAAAATATTTATATCCTACTAACCGGTCTATTTGGTCTTCGATTAAATTTAAAGGATTTTTATTAGGAACTGTTATTTTGTTAAGCGATCTATAATCTACGCATAATCTTTTTTTCACCGTTTTTCTTTGATACAAGTAAAACAGGGCTAGCGAAAGGTGAGTCTGATTCTCTAATAATTCCATACCGTTTTAATTCTTCTACAAGTTCTCTAATTATTAGCCTTTCTTTTCCGGATACCGTCGAGCTCTATGTGTTATAGGTGTATTTGATGTTAAATCTATACACATTTCTTCTATACATGTTCCTATTTCAAAAGAATTTCTCACAAAAGATTTTTTAAATTTGTTTAATAATGTTATAAGAGAACTCTCTGCTGTGAAATCCGATATCCCTATATTTATATTTGTTTTATCTAAAACTAAATCATTATAACTATTTTTAAATTGCAGACTGGTGCCCACTTTAATAAATGTGACGTCTTCAAGGTCGGTAAAGTTTTGTCCAATAAGTATATCAACATTCATAATCTGTTTGTTAATAACAAATAAATTTATTTGTCTCTTTACTAAGTCAACTGTTACATTGGCGGTTACATAATAAGTAATGATTAAATCTAGGTCGGAGATGTTTTTTATAAAAATATTTTGATCAAGTTTTTTTTGAGTTAGATTTAACATAGAAAGAATAGTTGCATTAATTAGGGAACATTCGCTACCAAAATCAATAAAACACTTAACTGGTTTATCCTCTACTAAGATGTTTTTTAAATATTTTTTCATGGTGTTTTTGTATGGCCCTCCTTGTCATAAATTATTAGCGCTGTAGGTGACCATTTCTTTACAAGTATTATTCCTGTTAGGACATTGAGTTTTTATATGTCCTTTTTGGAAACACAGAAAACATTTACGTGATTCCAAACGCAAAAATTGTTTATTTTTATGAGCAATTTCTTTATTTTGAAGTACAATCGCTTTTGATGACTCGCTCGTGACAGGTAAATATTTATCCTGTTCAAAAACTTTCAAATATATAGCTAATTTAGCAGGGTTTGTAATTTCAGCGGTTTCTACTGAAAATTTAATTTGTGGATCTTTAATACCGCCTAAAATCAAATTAACTTTTTTCGGCATCTGTTAACGGAATTTTCATTTTATTTATTAACGCTAATTTTTTAAAAGAATATTCATATAAACTATAGTCAGAGTTTGAAACACAATTCAACATTTTAGCATATCGGTATGCAGATCTTTTTGGGTATAAACTGCTCGTTTAATAATTTTTTCCACTCGTCCCAAGAAAACAATCTTGTAGGTAAACTACGATACCACACGTCGGCAGGACCGCGAAGTTTACACAGAGCCAAATGACAGGTAACTGAATCCGACCACTTATGAATAATAGCATATTCATCTACTGCATTCAGCCAATCTGTAATATCGTGGTTTAAGGGATTAAATTCACTAATAATATTATTATTAATTATGCCGGAATTTACGTTGCTTTTACTGACGATTTTATCTATACCTTCTAACAAAGCTTGACTAATAGAAAATAATGACTCACTACCTTCCTGCTGTCTTATGGCACCTTCAGTTGGCAGAGGTGGTGTAGAACTTCTTTCCAGCACTGCAGAATTATAATTCCGGGAATATCGAAGAGCACTAGGGCTTCGCGAACGCCCGCGATCCCTCCGGTTTCTTTTCCGCACTTCACTTTCACCGCTTCGTGAATGTGAACGTCTACGGGTACCTTCATACGAAGTTTTCGAATTTACCCTTTCGCACTCCAACGATTTACGAGACCGATGCATTACGGAATTATTAAGCGTCCGTTAAGTCAGAAAAAACTTTCACGGACACAGAACGCTGGGTTTTAAACGATCGCCACTTCTGATGTAAACGAAATTATTATATATTTTATAGAAATTGTGATATTTTAATATATTTAACAGAAACTATTATATTTTAAACTTAATCTGACTGATTTTTACAACAACTGAACTCCGACGCTCGAAAACCAACAAGTCCCGACATTCCATTGTTTTTGCCCCAGCCTACTCTTCACTCCGCTACTCCCAAACATTCGCCGGCACGGGGTGCCAGGCACGGAGACGGCGTGACGTTGACTGCCTCCTCGCAAGGATCATAGGCGTCGATAACACTTCTTTATTTTAAATGGAACACCCAGTATATTATTCCGGTGTTCAATGGAGAATTTATTTATCTTCAAAATATTATTAAGGTTGCCTCACCCCAGACAAATATTTTCTTGGATATTTTAATTTTTATGATTTTGCGTCAGTATATATTTATTATTTGAAAAAATCTAGGATGGCTGTGATATACCTTTTGTTAATTTAACAAAAATTAAAGACTGTAGAGTAAATACTCAGTGGTAATAAAAAGATACAAGTTTAAAACACATTTTAATTATTACAGAATTAAAACTAGATATAAACCTATAATTATGTGACAAAAAGTTAATTTAACTACATTTTAGGCTATACCGGGTAAATTCCAATTTAGGTAGCTTTTATTGTAATTTAAAAATTGTTCTTTATTTCTAGAACATGTTAAATATGTCAAAAACCCTACATTTTAGTCAAAAAACACAACTTTGATATGTAACTTTTTTGGGGACACCCTGTAGAACTCTTTATATTTTTAAAAAGTGCTCTGAATTAACCTGCTTATGCTCATAAAGTTTCATTTCAATACAAAATGTCGTTCTCCTTGGAGTTTCCGCGGCGTATGAGAGGCGCCACCCTGTATATGCCGTATGTAGTGGTATTTAATCCGACATACCAGGCCAATCATCTGGCTCTGAGATACGCAAATTTATTTTCCTACCTTTATAACAAAACCCAGTATATGCATGTAAGCTATATACATACAGAGTAACAACGAGGTACTCTTGTAAACGTAAAGATAATATGAACAAAGAAAATGGTCCATTTCCTTCCAGTTCTCTGTTACTATTGGTCTAGTATCGGTAATTTTTGTTAAGGCTCGATTGATTTTGTTTCGCTTGGCTGAATTTGTCACGTTTGGCCAATATCAACCTATCTAAATTATCAAAATCAAAACGTTTAATTTGTAGTTTAGCTTAGTTTTAATCATCTACTACTGATGCTAACAAGGTTAGCGAACCGCGCGTTTAGTGATACAATAAAGTGTTTTGGTGTATTGTGGTAAATTTGTGTTTTATTTTACTAAAAATTTCCAAATAAATGAAATATTGTGATACATCCTCGCAAAGAATCACGATATGATTGCGTGCTAGCGTTAAAACTTACTTTGAAAAATATTCGAACCGTATAAGGAGGGCGTTAAAATTACACTTAATTACAAACCTCACTTCATTACGAAACGTATACGTCGTCATAAAATACGGTTGCGAAAAACAATATTGGTTAAACTAAACATACGAAGCTCTAGAACCCTTCCAAGTGTTTAGAAAAGGTATTTATACAATTCCTTAGAAATTACACCGAAAATGTTTTGCTAAGGTATACAAGAGAACACGATATTAGGGAATTAAGTATGAAGCAAGTACGTTGGTAGAATTTTAGTTTAATTTGCTGAATCCTGAGACCGCTTCAAGTGTATCTAATACACCCCAAATGTTATTTGGAAGGTATATAATATCCTGATGTTATATACCTTACAAATATCATTTGGGTATATTAGATACATTTTATTCATTATTTTATTATCTTAGGATTAATGATTTCTGAAAATTCGACTTTTCAAGTAGAGAAAAATACGTCAAAATATTTTTCAATAACGTTTGATAGAGAGTTATCCCGTGGTCTAAAAGGAATTTTTAAGAATGTTAATTATAAACTTGTGTATAGTGCTAATAATAAATTACAACAATTATTAGGTAATCCAAAGGATAAAACGCCTCCACTGGAGAGGTCGGGTATTTATGAAATTTCTTATAAATTGTTTGCAGTAATATGTTGGGCAAACTAGAAGATCAATATTAACTAAATTTAAAGAACATTTAGACCGGATAAATATTGCGTTGCTGAACATATTGTTGATAAAGAACATTGTATAGATCTTAATAATTTGAAATTAATTAAAAAGTCTCAAATTACAGGCAATTAGATGCATATGAAAGCATCAGAGTTAATAAATGTAAAGATAGTATGAACAGAGAAAACGCTCCAATTCCTTCAAGTTCTTTGTTCCTACCACTCTAGTGGCGGAAATCTAACTGTTACGCTCGGTGGGCTCTGACTCGGTTGGCTAGATCTTGCCACGCCCACTCGGTGCCCACTGAGCGAGTATATAAACGCTCAAATTGTAGATTGTAGTTTAGTTTATAATAATGCTAACATGGTTAGCGAAACCATGTTAGTACCAGTGTAAAAGTAAAAGTGTTTTGGTGTATTGTGGTGATTTAGTGCTTTATTTTGCTGTGTAACACCAAAGGTTCCAACCCCCAACTGTAATTTAATGATTCAGCTTTTTTAACCAAATATAATGGGATACAAATAATTATATTTGAAAAAATTAACTATTCTTCTCAAGTTTACAGTCGGGGGTTGGAATCTTTGGTGTTACACAGCAAAATAAAACACTAAATCACCACAATACACCAAAACACTTTACTTTTACACTGGACACGCGTTTAACTAACCATGTTAGCATCATCAGCAGATGATCAAGACTAAACTAAAATGTACAATTTGAGTGTGTTTATATACTCGCCTCCACTTCAAACCTGCTCATGAATAAATTAGCCAAAAATGGAGACAATGGATTACCCATTGCCCTTCCGGCTGTTCAAAAAAGTTTTTATTAAACTGAAAACAATTTTGTTTCATACATAACGATGTAAGCTCAATATATTCAATCACAGTTTTGTTGTCGAGATCATTTGGGTTCAGTAATTCCATCAAGTAGCCTAAAGTATGTGGAATTGGAACACTTGGGAACAACAAATATACATCAAAAAAGACCAAAATTTTACTTTCTTGCAATGTTATATTTTTAATTTCGTTAATGAATTCAATATTATTTTTAACTGAAAAAGGGGTTCATGATTAGGTAAATTTTCGAACTCTCAAAATATGGTAGACCGGACAAATCTTGCGTTGCTGAACATATTGTTGGTAAAGAACATTGTATAGATCTTATCTATCTCATTTTAATCGGACGATTTTTTCGCCATTGATGATGGAGTTTCATAGTACACAAAACGTCGATACTTAGTTAAAAGATTATGTTTCTTAACTAAAAACTAAAAGAAAATTGCAATTTTTTTTTCAAAAAGTCACAAATTTTCTTTTCGCGAAATGAACCTCAGAATCGTGTTTCTGGGGTCTAAATACCGGGTGCGTCTCAAAAGTGGTTCACCCTTATAACTTTTTTTATATTTTTAGATAAAAAAACGAGACTTGGTATGTTAGTATATGACATTAAGTAATGACACTTTCGGTATTTTTTACTTTATGCGATAGAAAACGACACACTGAACAGAATGACATATCATATGTCAACTTCTGACATTTTCGCATATGGTTTATTTGAAATTGTAACACGCTGTTTATAACGACAATTTGACTCGAAATACCAAGCGTGTGGTTCCAAATTATTCGTAAAAAAATGTTTTTTTTCAAATATGCTAATGAGCCACCCTTGATCCATTTGAAAAACTTGAGATACGAAGGCCATGACAAAATACGAAAAACATTAGACCATGAAATCAATTTTTTCAAGGCATCTTGATTAAAAATTATTGTTTTTAACGTAGTCATGGCACTCTAGATTGAAATTAAAAATACAATATTTTTCTAAGCTAAAATGTCAATAGTTGACATATGATATGTTATTCTATTCGGAGTATTATTTTCTATCGAATAAAGTAAAAATATACCGGAGATGCGATTTAAAAATCAAAAGTTGTAGTCATTTCCGGTAAAACAGGAAGTGACCTAAACAATTGAATACCTCAATCAATCCTAATTTATGTCATATACTAACATACCAAATCTCGTTTTTTTATCTAAAAAAATAAAAAAGTTATAGGGGTGAGCCACTTTTGAGACGCACCCGGTATACTACCCCTAAAAATATTTTCACTTATTTAAGACTCACCCTGTATAGTGACTGTATCAATATCATCTTATATCTTTTTTTACTAGAGTCTAACTTTTATACAAAATGTATTTTATGTAAAACTAGACATGAAAAATTATACCGAAAAAAATCGTGTTTATTAAAGTCAATAAAAAAGGGAGTCCTGATTAAAAATTTATAAATTGCTTCACTAGGACAGTTTTTTAGCCGCAATTAAGCAGTGCTCGGTGCAGTTTTTACCGGTTCACCACCTCTTTATTAATATTTTCTAAAATTTATGGGACCAGCACGAGAGACAAATGGCCACGGGGCCGGGGTTATAACTCCAGCCCTGTGACAGGCCCCTCGCCGTGAAAAATAATAAATAGCGGTTGGGCGTCGCTTAAGTTTGCCGATTTCAACCAAAGGTTAGTGTTCGAGTTTTCTAGAGCAATAACTATTTACGAGATACAAACTTTTACAGGCAGAGCAGTAATGAAACACTATTAAATTTGCTGAAAAGAGTTGTATCTTGTAGTGAACAACCCAAGTTAAAGAGGTAATATTTTGGCCAACTATATAACAAACATTTAAACGAAAGAAAGGAACCTACGTTGTGTTAAGTACCGTATGATCGAAAAAAAAACGGCGTCCAGTTGGCTGGGAAATGAACATCAATGACATTTCCCATTTAAATTTACATTTAAAATGACAGCGATCTTCATACCATAGCTATCGCTGACGCCGTTTTTTCTCGATCATACGGTATTTTTTTATAGCGATCACCTCGGATGCGCCTCGACAGAAGCAACATTTTGGGAAATTTGAGGAGAATAGGTCATGTAAATGAAACGCTAAATTTGTAAATAACCCTATACTCTGTTTTTTTTTCTCAGGTAAGATTTCGACAGACGATGACAGAAGAAAAGCAGATGACGTCCCATACCAATCTATTTATTTTACTAAAAAAAGTTTCTAATAATTTTTAAGTTAACTATGGATGGGTTTAAATATAAATTCGTCATGTGTCGTCACTTGTTGTTTTTAACCAGTTTTATTGGTTTATTTCAAAAATGACAGATCGTATTTGAATTTTATTGGTTTGACGGAACGATGAACGACAAACGGACGCCGATGCGTATGAACTCGCCTTTAGATTTTTGACGTTTGTCAAAGACTTGCCAAATTATAGGTTATAATTTTGTGACAACTTTTGTCAAACACCCTGCGTTTTGGAAGATGATGCATTTTAATTCATGTTATTACGTGTGTTTTGTGTCTTTTGAAGTCAAGTGGAGGAAAAATCGGGTGAAAATTAACTGTAGAACCCAGAGCACAGTTTATGGTTAATACTCGCTGACCAGGCAGAAAGTCTTATACAGATACACCAATAAAGTTACTATCAATAAAGTTCGTATACCATCTCGTCGTAGATAAGTGCATCTCGAATATGGTAGAAGGACCATACTAAACACATACTAAAAACTGGAGTAGCTGTAAAATATCGACATCACACGATAGGTAAATAATGGATTTTAGTACTGCAGAAAAAATAATGTCAAAAGGTACTGGTTTAAAAAAATTAAGATTAAAGTTAATTAATCAACCTGTGAGGTATAAAATTTGGTGTTATTATTAATAAAATAGTTTGTTTTATTTATGTTGTTTTATTTATTTCTGCGGAATATTACAAATTTGTATTTGTACATAAGTTATATTGATAAATATAATCATAAATGCGGGAAGTTTCATAAAGCTTGAAAGTAAGAAATAGTTCTTTTTTATATTTTTTAGTATGTGGTGTCTTGTTTTGTTTGTTTTGTATTAACACATACCGTTTTTATTAAATAAAATAACTCGATTACATTTTTCAGTTTTATACAGTTTTTTTTTTTCACAATATTTTGAAGTTACTTGTCAGTCAAATTTTAAATACATATATATTAATTTCCTGCTATGCGTTCCAGTTGTACCAACTTATTTCTTTGTAAAATAAAATAAACTACTTTGAAATTAAAATGACAGACACATCTATCACTGTCAAGGATCTTCTCGTTGGACAGACTATACCTATTTTATTAAATGAAATGAATGGAGTGCCGTGCTCTGCCTGGAATTCACCAGTAAAAGAGCACGGCAGAGAAACTAACTATGATGTCCTGAATTTTAATAAAAGAGAAATAATAATAATATAGAAACTGTCCTCATACCTAGGTTTATACTTTAATACATTCAAAACATGCCACATTTATATCGTTCAAAACTGAAGAGACTTAGTTTAATAGGTCCCCACCTGTAGGTACGAAGTCCCTGGTTGCGGAGATCGACGCTAAAGTTGAAGGTCTGATGCAAATATATTTTTATAATCTAAATATATTATTCTATTTATTGTTTCTGGTTGCCCTTTTATTCGCCCATGCACGGCCGAAAAATGTTAGTACACTCAACAAGGCCCTTATTCTCAAACTGAACCACAAACATCGGCACGAAGGAACAGTAAACGATTGTATTTAGATTGCTTTTAAATTGAAATTATTCACAGCATAATCGATTCCATTAAATACATACATATGTGTAAGGGCCAAATTTTTTTTTATTTCAGGCGGTCAACTCAAATTAAAAATAAAAACCATAAAACAAATTTAAAGGGCGTAAATGTTGGATAATAAAATACAACTAATAATATAAAATAAAAATAATACTAATAGACGGTACGTTACTAATGGTAATAGCCAACTTTGATCTGGGCGCTGCAAATGGACAAATGTTGTATAGCAACAAAAGTCTTGTATGACCCGGCTACCGAGATGACCTACCTGCAATTAAAGAAAAAAACATGGTGTGAGCAACAATCTTACCAGTTATTATTAAAATAAAGTGAATTTAAAATTAAACAGGTACTTGAATGATTTATCAACAGTCCAACTTAAAAATACAAGTTTAAATAAAATAATAAAATGCCACACAGGCTATCAAATGCCACACAGGCTAAAAAAACAAGCCACACAGGCTATCAAATGCCACACAGGCTAAAAAACAAGCCACACAGGCTAACAAAATGCCACACAGGCTATCAAATGCCACACAGGCTAAAAAAACATGCCACACAGGCTAGTCACACAGACTATTAAAAAAATATGCCACACAGGCTATCAAATGCCACACAGGCTAAAAAAAACAAGCCACACAGGCTATCAAAATGCCACACAGGCTAAAAAAACATGCCACACAGGCTAGTCACACAGACTATTAAAAAAAATATGCCACACAGGCTATCAAATGCCACACAGGCTAAAAAAACAAGCCACACAGGCTATCAAAATGCCACACAGGCTAAAAAAATATGCCACACAGGCTAAAAAAACATGCCACACAGGCTAATAAAAATATACAAGTTAATAGTCAAACTACACTACGGGGCTAACTACTCTTTCAAGTCTAATTACGCTACGGGACTAACTACTTGTCAAGGCTAATTACGCTACAGGACGAACTACTCTTCAAGTCTAACTACGCTACACAAGGTCACTACGCCCCAAAGGCTAACTGTAGAAAATAATAAAGCTAAACATAATTCATTCAAGCTCAATTTGATAATACAAATACAGAAATATATTCTTATCTTCTATTAAAGTCACTTAGACAGAATATAAATAAATCACTGTAAAGGAATACTTCAATATTATCATCTGAAAATCATCTTTTCTTTATATTCAATCAAATATCTTAAAATTTATCTGAGATTCAGAAATATAATATATCTCAATAAAAACAATAAACAGTAACCAACTAGTCGCTCAGTGAGATAAAATAAACTCACCTTAATTAAACTTCTTATTCGGCACGGCAATGGAACTCAGAACTACCACAAAACCATAATTAAACCTCAGAAACTTTAATAGTTTTAATTTAATAAGCGTACCACACTTTTTCTCTGACGCTGTCTAATACTGTTTTAGACGGCGATACTGTATTGAATGTTATCTGAAACCTTTTTGAAAAGTGCAGGTAGCATGAATTTTGGGCTTGTTTTTGTTTACATTCGAAATTCCATTGCGCTCCGGCTTTTGCAATGTCTGTTTTTTATTACGTCAGATAAAGAAAACGTAGCATAGAAAAATAGAGTTCTTACATTCGGCCATCCTGCAAATATCTCGCCTCGAGATATCTCTACCTGGTCCTCATCGTACTCGGTTGGAAAGAGTACTCAATCACCACCACTCTTACTATCTATTCACCACTCTCACTATCTGTTTTCTCCCGAAACTGCTCCAAGTCTTGCTAGGAACGCATCTTATCAACGGCTATCGTCCTCTAGTCTTTAGTTATTTGTAGAAAAATACCCATAAATTTCCTCTGGCTCTAATTCTTATATGCTTGTTTCTTGTGGTCAGTTGTTGAAGGTTGTTGATGGAAATTGTTTCTCTGATTTGTCTTATCGTTTCATCTGTAAGTTGTCCGGATAAAACCCAGTCAACACACCAGATTTTCGCCTTAGTGCGTCTATATGGTTCATTCTTTTACCAAGCCTATAATCCACCATAAGATGAAATTCTCGAAACTCTAGCCACCATCTAGCAATTCAAAAAAAATATCTTTCTTTATTGTTTTAGCTGTCTCTAACGAATTAGAATCTGTTACAGAAATTCTAAATTTTCTTAGGCTTTCAACAACATCTAATGTCTCAAGCTCAAGCGAATGATATTTTTGTTAGTAGCCGGATGGGTGTGATCTGTCATTTGAGTGCTGCTGTAGTAAAACTCCGACGAGTCCAACTTTGCTTGCATATGTGTTCATTGCTTTGATTGTACTGATGTGATTGTTCCTTTCGTTTACTCTTCTAAAATTATTTGATTTGTAAATCATTTTATTACGACCAGCTCAAAAGAAGATTTATTTATTAAAAAAAATAAACTTATCTACGGAAATTATCATTGCTATATTTCTGGAAAAAATACTTTCAATATTTTAAATCTGAGAATAGAAATAATAAATAGCGACTCTGAAAATATAAATATTCTTTATGATAGCCGTAATAAAGTGCTAATTCAAACAAGATATTATGTAGCAAATAATTTTAAACTACATGCCACTAGATGTTACAATAGACTAAATGTAAAACCCAGTTTTCACACACAAATATAACCGATATAGACTTTTCGGACTATACCTTCGTGTAGTAGAAAATAAACATATTTTTTTCAGTACTTCTAGACTATTCTTAATCATTAATACTCATTTAAGGCTGTTTTAAATTTAGATTGACTGGACATGTTTAATCTCAAATAGCAATAAATCATTTTTATTTAAAAGCTTTCTTAATTCAATATTTCTAAGCAAGAAAAATCCATCGTAAAAAAAAATCAATATCAAACCAAATTAATCCATAATATGTGAGAGTAAAACAACTATTGCCAAACACACACACAGTTGCTATTGAAACCTATGCACACAATCATGCTGTGACCTAAGTAGTGATAATCATCTAAAAAGTGTTTTCTGCTCTAGCTTAAATATCTCTCTTGAAATTACAAAATACAAAACCCCCAGTCTGGTTTTGATATAAATTATGCTCAGTAATAATAACACATAAGAAATTGCTATTTTAAATTTTCAGTAAGCTGATAACTACACTTTTCATCTGCGTATGTAGATCTAGTGTCTGTAGATATTTTTTTTAAGAATTTGTTTATCGATTTTTGTTCGTTTAGGTTAGCTTGACAAAGGCACTTATGTTTTTGTGCTGTATTGCTTTCATTTTATGTTTTGAATAGATATTCTTACGTATGAAGTTTCAGGTAAACATAGAAAACTAAATATTCGAACAAATTTAACAAATAACTAGTTTCAATTTTATTTCTGTATGTAAACTACTACAAGAGTAATCAACTCATTTTATATTTATCACCAAAAAAAAAAATACACATCAGTTTTTATAAATATACCTGTTCATGATAGTCTATCAAAAGTATAGCCTCATGTTCTAATTTATAGAATATTATAATTAGTCTCAAAACAACCTTAAAATGTATACATAAATTATAATTATTTCTTTAAGCAAACAAATCGTTCCTTAGATTCTCAATGAGTATAATAGGGGATCTAATTATGTGGATATTATGATGATCTCCTTTTATTGACAAAGTTATGAAACAAAAATAAAATAAACTAAAATGTATATCACTTAGATATTCATTGTTACTTGAATGATACTAAAAATTTGTGTAATTTTGCACCTCTATAAAATGTATTAGCTGCACTATACCACAGACTATACTATATCGATGATCATGTGACCTCCCATACCTTGAATAAAAAAATGTTTATATAGAGTATGTTTTTTTTTATAGACTGACGATGACGTTACGTAACTATATCGAGCACCTCAGCAATAACCAACAACAAACTTATTATTTGACTATTACTAGCCTAGTATGCTGTTGACCTCGGAAGTTCAGGCGTTACGGAACATCATCAGAAACTCATGACTCTTAATAATTGTCTAGTAGATTTTCCAGATACTAGAAACTGAAAGTCTTCACTACTAAAGAATTGGCCTCAGACAAATAAAGAAGTTGGAAGTCTAGCAGTACAACTGTAAAATGACTGCCAATTTTATATTTCCATAAATGCAAAAGAGAAACTGGAAATATGCTGATATTGTATATTTACAGACCTCAACAACCAAAACAAAACACACACAAACCATTATTTTATTTTAACAAACAATATTAGTTATTATTATTTAATTTTAACAATGTTAAGTTTTGAAGATAAAATACCATCGGTTTAAATTTAAGTCTAAAGATCATGAATGAAAACGGAAAGAAAACTGATTTAAAGAAAAAGAAAAGGAAAGAACAAGTGATTATATATGCAGATAAAAGTGGCAGAGTCTGGAAAGAAGTTATTCTTTAAAAGACGAACGTGAGCGGTGAACTAGTTCAGATCTTTCTTATTAAATATCTAAGTGTGAGTTTAAGAAGTTCACTGTCGCAAGTCTGAAAATATGTCACCTTCGACCAGAAGTCACATTCGATAATAATATACAGAGTGTGATAGAGCCAACAAAAGTAACGAAGGTTAATCATCCAAAACTTTTAAGAAAGGAAGGATTGTGGAGGCCTGACATTAATATAAATTAAAATAAACATACATTATATAATATATTGGTCGATTTAGTCAGTTTCAGAGGTCAGTGTTACATGAAGTTAGGAAATCTATTGCGTAATATAAAGTAAACAACGATATGCAGCAACGTGAAGTTAGACATTCTATAAATATAAAACTAAACACTACTTTACGTTTTATAACATTATATAAATTTGCACATTAACTTTTCTTAAATATTTAAACAAATACAGTATTAAGAAATAAACATATTTAGTTCAGAGATTATCATACTTTCAAGAGTATCATCACATGATGAAGCTTTACATGATGTATTGAGCTCACCTTAGCCAAAATTATCGACTCTAAACAATTACAAAATTTTAATTGCTAATTCATTCTTAACTGTTTAATTTCTAGTTCAAGAACATCACATCATACTCAAATGAACTATTATTTATTTTCAATGGTCATCTCGGCAAGTCCACAGATCAAAGGGTAATTATTGGCAACTTTATTATTGAACTGAATTGAATTAACTAATTTAATTATGGTAAATCCCACTTCTGAAAAATTTAAGGGCCAATTTTTTTTTTTTTTATTTCAGGCGGTCAACTCAAATTAAAAATAAAACCATAAAACAAATTTAAAGGGCGTAAATGTTGGATAATAAAATACAACTAATAATATAAAATAAAAATAATACTAATAGACGGTACGTTACTAATGGTAATAGCCAACTTTGATCTGGGCGCTGCAAATGGACAAATGTTGTATAGCAACAAAAGTCTTGTATGACCCGGCTACCGAGATGACCTACCTGCAATTAAAGAAAAAACATGGTGTGAGCAACAATCTTACCAGTTATTATTAAAATAAAAGTGAATTTAAAATTAAACAGGTACTTGAATGATTTATCAACAGTCCAACTTAAAAATACAAGTTTAAATAAAATAATAAAATGCCACACAGGCTATCAAATGCCACACAGGCTAAAAAAACAAGCCACACAGGCTATCAAATGCCACACAGGCTAAAAAAACAAGCCACACAGGCTAACAAAATGCCACACAGGCTAAAAAAATGCCACACAGGCTAAAAAAACATGCCACACAGGCTAGTCACACAGACTATTAAAAAAAATATGCCACACAGGCTATCAAATGCCACACAGGCTAAAAACAAGCCACACAGGCTATCAAAATGCCACACAGGCTAAAAAAACATGCCACACAGGCTAGTCACACAGACTATTAAAAAAAATATGCCACACAGGCTATCAAATGCCACACAGGCTAAAAAAACAAGCCACACAGGCTATCAAAATGCCACACAGGCTAAAAAAATGCCACACAGGCTAAAAAAACATGCCACACAGGCTAATAAAAAATATACAAGTTAATAGTCAAACTACACTACGGGGCTAACTACTCTTCAAGTCTAATTACGCTACGGGACTAACTACTTGTCAAGGCTAATTACGCTACAGGACGAACTACTCTTCAAGTCTAACTACGCTACACAAGGTCACTACGCCCCAAAGGCTAACTGTAGAAAATAATAAAGCTAAACATAATTCATTCAAGCTCAATTTGATAATACAAATACAGAAATATATTCTTATCTTCTATTAAAGTCACTTAGACAGAATATAAATAAATCACTGTAAAGGAATACTCAATATTATCATCTGAAAATCATCTTTTCTTTATATTCAATCAAATATCTTAAAATTTATCTGAGATTCAGAAATATAATATATCTCAATAAAAACAATAAACAGTAACCAACTAGTCGCTCAGTGAGATAAAATAAACTCACCTTAATTAAACTTCTTATTCGGCACGGCAATGGAACTCAGAACTACCACAAAACCATAATTAAACCTCAGAAACTTTAATAGTTTTAATTTAATAAGCGCGTACCACTTCTTTCTCTGACGCTGTCTAATACTGTTTTAGACGGCGATACTGTATTGAATGTTATCTGAAACCTTTTTGAAAAGTGCAGGTAGCATGAATTTTGGGCTTGTTTTTGTTTACATTCGAAATTCCATTGCGCTCCGGCTTTTGCAATGTCTGTTTTTTATTACGTCAGATAAAGAAAACGTAGCATAGAAAAATAGAGTTCTTACATATGTTATATATTATCTTTGTCAGATCAAATAAATAAGGAAAAGCTTTAGAACAGAATTACAACAGTAAAACAAAATAATATGATTTCGTTAACATTTAATTAGTTAAATAATGAGAGAAAACATTTACTTTACATCTAATAACATTCTTTGTCACAAAACTTAAGAACCAAAATAACATCAATGCGTCTCGAATGCTAGTCTAAAAAGCTATATCTAACAACTATTATCTCTGGTCGTCGCCTGATTTCCCTCTCCCTAGTTTGTGAATAAGATTTTAAAAATCAATAATTTTATTTATGTATACAGAGTGTCTTAAAAGTGAATGTTTTGAATTTAAAGAAATATGTCTATTTTTAAATAGGCGGTCCATCTCGGTGTATTGTGGTGAATTAGTATTTTTTTTTGCTGTTGTAACACCCCCAACTGCAATACTTATGTTGTGTTTATTTAATTTTTGTTTATTAAATTAATAAAGTGATAACTATACATTACTAATTTCTACAGATGCTTTAACAATACAATTAAAAAAAAATCAATGTAAAACAGAATTTCAATATTTTTATTAATTATTTTTGATTATAGTTATACGCTTTGCTATGGTAGTTCTATGGAAGTTATTCTAAATAATATTTACAATATATTATAGCATAGTATAACAATATTTTTAATAACATTTAATAACTTTGTTTCAGGTAAACAATTCGCTTCCACTAAAGCCAACAGGACCGAAATTATAAAGAATCAATTTGAATTTCATCCTACAAATAAAAAGGGTATGATTATTTTTATTTTGATACTTGTTTTCGAGTCTTGAGC
Source organism: Sitophilus oryzae (assembly GCF_002938485.1). Classification (NCBI taxonomy): domain Eukaryota; kingdom Metazoa; phylum Arthropoda; class Insecta; order Coleoptera; family Curculionidae; genus Sitophilus; species Sitophilus oryzae. The sequence continues at coordinate 3,328,096 of NW_022145801.1, read as the reverse complement.
TACATAGGTTCATAGTCCACATTGTTATTATTCAAAAAAATAAACAGAAAGTGTAATTTTCTGCAAGAGTGCCAATCAACAATATTTTTATGACAGCTGCGGCAAAATAAATCAATTTATTTGATTAAGCTCAGGAGACCCAAACGAATTGACTAGATTGAAACCTAAAATTTTAAAATACAATAAAGCGCTCGTTTTTCAACGTATAAAAATTGTACTTTTTTAAAAATCTAAATGAAAATAAATGCTTCCTTTTTATTGCTAAGTGTAAACAGATTTCTTAAAACTAAGTACAAGAACAAATCATTTACGAAAAAATGCAAAGGAATTATTTATTTAGTTAATCTTTGTTAGCATTTAATAATAATTTATTACATAGACACAAATAATTTTCGTAAAATTTTAAATAAATCTTACATAAACTAAAATTGAGCTAGATCAAATATTTTGTTTTTCAGTGAAGTAATTCTACGTATTTATCTACCTGCAAAACAATTATTTATAGAGTTAAATTAAATATATTGAATATCACATTGTTATCTAATGTAAATAGTTATTCAATTAACTGAACAATTATTAATTAAAAAACTCTATTGTATAAAGTGGATTAATTTAAACTTAATTTCAACTATACAATTATTATATAGAGCAGATTATATTTTTTGATAGATACCGCATGATCGAAAAAAAAACGGCTTCAGTGATGGCTATGAAATGAAGATCGCTGTCATTTTATATGTAAAATTATATGGGAAATGTCAACGATCGTCATTTCCAAGCCAACTGGACTCCATTTTTTCTCGATCATACGGTATTATTAATTAATACAAAAATTTATGTATAAGAGATAATTTACAGTAGTGCCAGTTGACTCTTATTTAGTTTTATAAATGTTATATAATGTGTTATTTAATTGAAATGTTGTTTATCTAGATATTATAGAAACATATTATTTTTAAATAAAATTATTTAAAGAAATTTCAATCATAGTATAATAAATTATGAAAACATAGTTATCTGATGTGAATTATGGTGATTAATATTTAAACTTAATATTTTATATCAACACAAAAGTTAGTTTATTTAAAGTTATATAATTTAAAACTTTAATAATAATTTTAATAAATGTAAAAATATTTTATTTAATTCTGTAAAACATATTTTTTAAATTGTAAAATATACACGTCTGTATCGCCAGTTGTTACAAATTTATACTTATATCTAACTAAACTAATATAATTGTTTTTATAATTTATAGATATAAAGCTTCATTCAGATCCTCGCAATTAGTGGAATAAGTTAGTGGTTTCAATTACACTTTATACATTTTAGTTTACGATTATTCACAATGTCTAAAAAACACAATTAAGGGTGTATTCCGTTGCTTACCTCGGTTATGGTTTTATGTTCCGTTTCTATCGGTTTCCTGAAAGTTTTTTTTATTACGGAACACGGATCCTAAAAAATTCGGTTATAACTGTCACCAAACTAACCAACGCCAGAAGGCTCGTTTTTCTGGCTTTGTTTGTCAATCAATGTCACTTATGTGACAGAAATCAAGCAAATATTGGAAGCTCGAGTGAAATTCTCATTTAATTTCTAAAATTTGTAATAATATTTTCTGTTTACATCCAAAAGCAATCGAGGTAAGCAGTAAAGGTAAATAAATTTCATTAACTAAATAGAATGACTTTTTAGGACCATTTAAATTTATCATGTGGCCGGCCGTAGCTCTAGCGTTAGTGTGTCAATCTGCGGAGCAGAAGGCACTGGGATCGATCCCTAGCCAGTACGGTCGCTGTATTTATTTAAATAAAAATATTTATTTATCTAAATAGAGCGACCAACGAGCCGCCACCTCAAGAAAGGCAATGGCAAACCACCTTGAATATATTTGCCTTGTACAGCCTCTCAAATAGTGCCGTTCGGATTCGGCAATAAACTGTAGTTCCTGTGTACTTGTGAAACACTGATGACACACATCAGAAGTACAGCTGGTTCCAATAAAATTAAATACGATTTAAAACATATTTTTATTATTTCGGGCAGTATATTCTATGATACCAGTCCCCCACTTTGAATAAGAAGACTAAGGAAGGAGCATATCAAAAATCTTAGGTACACCGCGATGGGCCTCAAATATGGCCGACTTAAATTCCGGTTTATCAGTGTCGTTCTAATTTTATTTAAAAAATGTAAAACTATGATATAGGGTAGACGTGGGGTAGACTCAATAATTTGTTGTTTTATTTTACGTTGTGAATAAATGTTGGTAGTTATTAAAATTGTTATAAAAATATATAATTCTAATAAAAATAGATAAGTTATAATAAGTATTTATTAACACAAACATCCGATACGCTACTGAAGCAGGTAAATCAAATTAACGTATCTAAATTCTTTGACATCTAATCTTTGACAAGTAATAAATAAAAAGCTAAAATGCAAGAAAAATATATAATTTAGTTAATTTAAGCGAATTTCATAAATGATCGGTTTACTACACGTATGTATATTATATAGTCACTTACTAGCGAAAAGTTGTTCCATTATTTCACTCAATTTTTGCCGAGATCTACCGCACGCTATACAACCAACTATTTTAGAGTCTTTTTCGATAAATCGCGATAGTGTCACTGTTAATTTAAGTTCTGCCACAATTCCCATCTAGATTTACTACCTTTATACATCTATCAGTAGTAGAATAAATAATAAATAACATAAAATAAGCTTCGTAAAGACTGACAAATCCACAAAATTTCAAATCAAATTCAAATGTGTCAAATGAATCGTCAAACAGAACTGTCAAGGATCCCCACCCTAGAGTGCTTTTATGGTGCTTTTTCCGCCCACCATGCATGAATACATGGATAGCATTATGCTCCTTCCTTGGTCTTCTTATTCAAAGCCTTAAATTAATAGAATATCCTAGCAACAGCTTGCGGTAATCAGTTGTATCCATAGTGAAAGCCTAATATTTAGCTTATAAAAGAATAAACTTTTGATTTCTAACCACATTTTTCTATTGACAGATGATAATCAAATGCCAAAATGACATTCACTGCAAATTTTGTTTAACACCCTTAAGTATAATTACTGAAAAAGTTGAAATTTGATTTTTTTTAATTGAAACCACTAATTTATTCTACTAACTCAGAGGTTCTGAATGAAATTTTAAACTTATAAAACAGCTTTAAGCTTTATTCAGAACATCGCAATTAGTGGAATAAATTAATGGTTTTAATTAGCGTAAAAGTTTGTTCCTCTAATTTAAATGTAATCATTCAGAACGTCAAAATTAGTAGTAGAAATTTTAAATTAGTGGAAAAAATTTACTTTCAATTAAACTCTCAACTTTGCCACTAATTATACTTCAAAATTTGTGAGGTACGTCATTTTGGCCTTTAATTATCATCCGTCAAGAGAAATTACGGGTAGAAATGAAAAGTTTAGTGTTTTATAAGCTAAATATTAGGCTTTCTCTACGGAGACAACTGACTACACCAAGCCGTTGCTAGGATATTCTATTAATTTTAACTGTGTTTTTTAGACATTGTGAATGATCGTAAACAAAAAATGTATAAAGTGTAATTAAAACCACTAATTTATTCCTCTAATCGTGAGGTTCTGAACGAAGCTTTAGTAATAATTAATATAAAAAGTTATATATATATATATATTTTGGACAAATTACAGTTGTGCCAACTCACTTATCTAGATTTATAAATGTTATATGAATTGTTGTTTCGGCTTTTCAAAACATTAATAAAGATTAAATACTAATTATAAATGATGACGTAATAACGTTTGCGTGTTCTCCGCGGATATGGTTAAATAATGTGCCAGTATCCCATTGTGGATAATGCGCAAGCATACGAAACACACCAGCCCCACCGTGACAATAATTAACCAACAACATTACCCTGTTTACATTGCCTAGGATTAATTATAAATATAATTTTGTTCGCAAATAAACTGAACCTTTATTTTCATTTAGTGTATGTAAATCGAAAATATATACAGGGTGAGTTTCCTACGATGCTTCTCTATGGGTATCTCGGAAACTACTGAAGATAGAGAGTCGGTTAAATGGGGAAACAATTGCAGTTTTGTGGGGTCATATATTTTGACCCCTCCCCCTCATAATGAAAGAAATGTTAAAAATTATTAATATCATAATTATGCAAACTGAAGGATAGGAAGATGTGGACCAATTGCATGGGCCTTCTCCGATCACCTGACCTATCCATTTTAGATTTTTTATGCGTTATGGTTAACAATAAGGTTTACAAAAAAAACTTATGAATTAAGAAAGGCACTCGAAGTCGCGCACAGTGGGGTATTTGACACAGACAGTTGATCGAATTTTTTTTATGTAGACCTTATATAAATTATTGCTATTTTCAATTAAAGAGGAAATAATATGAACAAAATAAAGGACAATTCGTCGATTCTAAAAAAAGAAAGAAAAATCACTGTTCTAGTGTTTCCACAGTCAATGCCACTAATGCCAGTAGTAATATCGCAACTAATACTACTAATGCTACGACTGATCCGCGAGCAATGCCCATACCACTAAAGTCGCTACTAATGCCAAATTGTGCTATACTGCTAATGGCACTAATGCGATCGCTTTATACACAACAAGGCCATCGCGGTTTACACCTCGCATTAGTATATCACTGATTGGCAAATTAGAGGAAACCAAGAATGTTTTTCTCATTTTATCAGCAAAGTCGCAAAAAGTCGCAATATTTTATTTTACTGTATGAAAGCCCAATGTTTACTAAGTAAAACATATATAGACAATATGCTGAATTCTTCGAAATGCGCAACTAAATCTCTAAGTATAATAAAAATGTCACAAATTTAATGAAATTTTCTGAACGCCTAACTTTTAGTTGCAAAAAAAAATCGTTAGTATAGAGAATATCAAAATAAATAATACGTTTTTGTAGAATACATACCTGCAGCTTGCTGAGTCATTTTCAATCAAAACAATAATATAAACGTAAAAAGAGCACAAGAACAACAACAATTTATAATTTTAAACATAAAATTTAGCCATTTAACTCTTATCTGTGAGAAGTAACAACTTTGACGTTTCGTTGAAACAAATGAATGCAACTAAACACACCCATAGCAACGCCATTCATGGCAGACATGACAACTTATCATTTATCTTTTTTTGGGAAATCTTAAACACATTTGCTTTTTCGAATTTCGATCACCTTTTTCATGCTAATACCCCACCGTGTGGCGGTACGAGCGAAGTTTAATTAAGTCGACCGGTCGTTTTGTGAGAATAGATAGTAATTCAGTTTTAAAAAGATGTAACTCAAAACAATGGCGGATTTTATGCATATTTTCTAAAATAACTTAAAGTGTATGTAGTGATATTATTTTTTTAAGTTTTAGTTTGTGTAATGTTAAAGAACCGTTTAATAATATATTCTGACTTTTTATAAGTTATAAATCATAACAGAATAAAAATGCCATGCGATCTAAGTGAAATTAGTCAAAAAAGATAAGAATTGGCTATAACTAAATTTAACTTTTCGAACATGTCTTGAAAACCGTTCTCTAAAAAACGTAAGTAACGTTCACCGGTCAACGTATCCTCGAAAATGTATGGCCAAGAAAAGTTGAACCAATAATCTTACACGCTTTTCTTTATTTGAAAAATTCATATTTACAATATTTGTTTATTTTAATTTACAAAGTTTGAATGTGACAGCTACATATTTCTGAGAGCAAAGACGATTAAACTTGTTTCCATGGCTAACTAAGTGAAATTGTTTAAAAATTATAAGAATTGGCTATAACTTAGCAATTTTTCGAAGAAAAGATATTGTAGCTTATATCGCTGAAAAGGTTAAAAAATGGTCCTTTTTATAAAGTCATGGCCAACTATGGTTTTCATTTAAAAAAATATATGTTTGTGTCATATGTCAAAAATGACAAGCTTTAGAAAAAAACGGAGAACACAATCTCATTAAGGACGTGATTATCTACAACTTTTATCTGAAAACTTTTTGTCTAAAATAGCTTATAATGGACTTAGGGACAATTTTTAAAATAGCCGAAATTTGTTTTTTTCGAAATGTCTAATAAGCCATGAACTTTTTCAAAAATCTGAAAGGCGCATATTTATGACCCCACAAAACTGCAATTCTTTTCCCATTTAACCGACTCTCTATCTCCAGTTGTTTCCGAGATACCCATAGAGAACATCGTAGAAAACTCACCCAGTATTTGTTATAAAAAATGTTAAAAGTTTTACAAGCTTGTTTCATCTACGTAACCTTAGATAGAGCTAAAAGCAAAGTAGGGTTCTATATAATTAGATATGTTGGATTTTAAATATAGTTCTGATTTCTATCTGTACAGAGTTCTTCAATATTGCAAGGAATTTTACTTTTTTATTTCATTTAAATTTTATAGTTTAAAAATTACCACCCATAATGTGTTCTATACTTTTTTCTTTTACCAAGTGACAGTATATTCTTTCCGCTGCAACTGTACCTGTACTAGTATTTACACGTGTTTTATATACAGAGTGCATCTCAAAAGTGGCCCCTTAAAACACTTATAACTTTTTATATTTTTTTTAGATAAAAAACGAGATTTGGTATGTTAGTATATGACATAAATTAGGATTGATTGACGCATTCAATTGTTTTCGGTTTTATCAATATTTCATAAATTCTTAGTTATTCCCTTCTTAGTTTTTTTTAGTTTTTTTTCTAAGTAAATTTATTGAAATAAATGAATCTAATGCATAACTGAATTGAAATCGAATTATACAGGGTGGCGCGTCATATACAACGCGGTTTTTGCAAGGAGAACAAAAGTTTGTATTGATGTGAAATTTTGTGAGCTTCTACAGGGTGTTCCCAAAAAAAGTTACACATCAAAGTTCTGATTTTTTTGTAATGGAACACCCTATATATTAATTGATTTTTGGATTCTAGTAAAAAAATAAAGGCGAGTTTTATTACTAAAATATACAGGGTGGTCCAAACTGTATTCCGGAAACTTTGGCAGCATATTCTGCAGATAAAAATAAGTAAAAAAGTTCGTATAAATGTATGTCCTAAAATACTTAGTTTCGGAGATACAGGGTGTAGAAAGTTTCATTTTTATTTCGATTTTTTCCAAATAATTTCGGAAGTAACGTCAATATTTGGATGAAATTTGGTGTCTGGGAGTACAAATGTAAAGCATTTCATTTGAAGAACTAAAACTTAAGCGTAAAAATATATTTGACTCACCCTGTATATCTATAAAAATTATTTTGAAATGTGAACTAACATTAAGCACAGAGTTTGTAAATTATTTGGAGTGAAAATCTCAAGTAGGAATTGTGATACAGAGCTTTTTCGGAACACGGAGCCATCTTTTATGTATGCATTTGTATATGTGTGTTTATTTAAATACTAAAGTGAAGGCAACGAATTTAAATGGGTAAACTTTGAAATATATCTTATTAACAAAACAATGCAAAAAGTTTTATAAAAATTCGTTCACAGTAAATGAATTCTTAAAATGAACTCCACTGTTTGGGCATTTGCTTATTTTTTATTAAATGGGTGATTAAAATTATTAAAAAACCATATTTAACTGCCTTTGATAAAGATCCATTGTTAAGTAGACCCCATTCGCGACAACTACGCGAAATAAATAAGCAACGAGAAGCCCGTTTATATTTTTGGCAAGCGGCCCGCGTTTTTTACGTTTTATAGCGATGGCCGGGTCGACGGGCGTGAAAAATAAAAGTCGCCGCGGCAGAATAGAGAGGGCGCTGTCTGTGGGGTTAAAGTTTAAAACGCGAAACGCGGGTCGCATTTTAAGCTGTGTGTGGGGGTGGCGGGGGGTCGCTGTTTGGGGAGATTTATGGCCCCCCGTCGTAATATAAAATGTTCCGGTTTTAGAATGGTTATTAATATGCGAGCTTATTCGTTCGCTTTGATGTTGCTACTTTTGCTAGTTGGGACGGGAGAGTGATTATTTCGCTCGCTTTCGCGGCATTAATATTAAAAAATAGTTTTGTGTTTTGCGATTTTATTTGAAATGGTCGTTTGGAAAAAAGCGTTTTTTAATGTAACATATTGCAAATTTTAATAAATCCTTTTACAAATGTAGCAGTGCAGAAATTTAAATGTTCCATTCACTATTAATAATTATTTAGTTGGATCCTGTTTCACCTTACTCGGGGGACTTATCAGGGGACGGCGATACCCCTGTTATTATTGTACCAAACATTCCTCGCATTCTTTCTTTGCGTTAAAGCACTTCCACAGCTCTTTAAGCAAAGTTCCCGATGTCGCTTATGTTGGCTTCTGATGCTCCCTCTAGTCCCTCCAAAAAACTGTGCCCTAAAGTTTTAAAGCACAGCAGGTGATCTATGGTTTCTTCTTCCTCCCCGCATTCTCTGCAGTAGTTGTCGTTGGAAATCATTTTACGAGGTTTACCCCCGGGGGACAGTTACCAGTGACGACACCTACAATTTTGCCTACTAGATTCCTTTTGTGCTTTAGTATAGTGATGGGCTATACGATTCTTTTTACTGAATCGGATCACACGATTGAACTGAACAAATCACATGCACAATTTATGTTTTATAAAAACAAGAATCGTGTGGCACTACCGGCGATAATTTGGTCGGATTTACTTAAGGGACCAGAAAAAGAAATATACAGTTCTTTCATTTCTTTTTCAACACTTTATGACACTGGCGTAATTGGATTGATTATTTTACAAATAATATTAAATTATCAATCTAATTCATATACATATACTATTTATTAAAGACTTCTTATAGTACGAGAGCTAGCAACGTCAGGAAAATAAGTATTTTAAGAAAGCTGGCCCTTTAACATACCGTTTACGTTGCTCTCTGGAACAGCATGCGGCCCGTCTGGCTGCCGGTAAACGTTGCGTTCCCTACTGCGCATTGAAAGAAGATTTTATATTTTTATTAGTCCTTTAAATTTTAGTATTGAATATAAACCGACCGAGTCTCCATGGCTCAGCGCATAGAGGTTCCGCCTATCAAGCGAGGAGTTTCGTTTATATTCTGATAATAAAGTATTATATAATTCTTGTGGTTAAAAAAACAAATATTTAATGCTTTACTATCAGAATATAAACGAAAATAAAATAAAAAAGTTTTTGCCCCCACCCGGTCTCGAATTCGGTTCGTAGTCAGAAACTCTACGCGCTGCGCTATGAAGACTTGTTTGATTTATATTCAATACTACAATTTAACGGACTAAATAAAAAAATAAGATCTTCTTCCAATGCGCAGTAGTGAACGCAACGGGTATCGGTAGCCAGATGGGCCGCATGCTGTTCCAGAGAGCATAGTAAAATATATATCAAAGAGCCAGCTTTCTTAAAATAGTAAATAATTTAGTAGTCATAATAAACAGTATATAATATACTAGAAATTGGCATCCAGTTGGCTTGGAAATGAGCATCGATGCCATTCTTCCATATAATTTAACATATAAAATGACAGCGATCTCCATTTTATAACCATCGCTGACGCCGTTTTTTTATCATATGGAGCAGAGGCCAACAATATTTATTTGGAGTTGCATAAAACACGATTTCGTCTTTTAGTCCGACATTTAATGGTTTATAGTCGGTAATATTATTTTAACAAAAATATTAACGTGAAAATTAAATACCTTACAGATACTCCCGTACTAAGTACAGTATAAATAAGTTTTTTTTCTTGTAAATAACTTTCTTATCGTTTGCATTTTAAGCCCATGTATGTTTAGGGCTTTTGTTCAAGTCTAAATATTGGTGCCTGGCTCTATGTGTATATCACCGCCGCGCGCCGGCGGCCTCGTAGAAACGAACGATCACATTGTGATCCGATTCAATTCTCACGATTCTTTTTTACGGCTCATCGTTCAAATCTTATGGATCCGTGCTGGCCGCGATTCAATTGAATAAACCGTATTGTAAGCAATGAATCAATTCTCACGACTCTTTGAGCCAACGATTGCATTGTAATCCGATTCAATTCTTATGATTCATTTTTGCGGCTCATAGTTCAAATCTTATGGATCTGTGCTGGCCACGATTCAATTAAACGAACCGTATTGCAAGCAATGAATCGAATCTTACCATTCATCTTTAATACTCGTTCAAATGAACGACTCGATCAATCTTTGCCCATCTTTACTCTAGTAATTGTTTTGTCTTTTTGCTGTCTACCACTGGCCACAGTCTTCTAGCTGTAGCGCAGTCCTCACTGCGTTGCCACGTCTCTTGCTGCTTGACCTTAGAGATTTAACTTATAGTTCCTTCAGACTTATAGCTTCCTTCAGTGTGTTGATCGTCGGAAGTGATGGGTCGTCTACCACGGTCTCTCTCCTGGCCCCCTCTTGAGCGGACCTGACCGCTTCATGGTTGCCCACCACATTGCCTGGCATCCAGCACAGAGAGCCTTGACGTAATCAGGACAATACCTCTCGGCAGTCCATCACAGTTTTTAATCTCACTGATTGCATGGTGTTGCTTCTTAAAGGGTCCAAGTTGTCAGAGTATATCACGATATTTCTAATTGATTTCTCAGTAATTTTCTCTCGTATACAACTGGCCGCTCCTTTTATAGCGTAAACCTCTGCATGTAGAAACAGAATTGTCTTACTTTAATAAAAAGACTCTTTGACTTTTCAGAAGTCCCATAACATTCAAGCACATTTTTCACAAAAAACTACGTCATGCGTCAGTTGAAAGTAACTAATAAACAAACAATTGTGGTGTTTGGTTTGGTTTGGTTAGGTTAAAATGAATTTTGAAAGCTAGAAGGGTGTTTCGCCACTGCAAGTAAATCTACAAAATAAAATAGTTATTTTTTGTAAACATTTCTGGCGTTAATCCAAACGGCAACTACCGTAATATCGAATAAAAACGGCATCAGCAATGGCTATGAAATGACAATCGATGACATTTACCATATAAATTTACATATAAAATGACAGCGATCTTTATTCGATCATACGATACTTGTCAGAAGTTAGGTTTACAAATATACATATTTTCCAAGCGAACAAAAAATGCTTAACGTTTCGGAATGTTTATCTCTTTCCGTCGTCGAAAGCAAAAAACACAAAGAATAAAAGAACAAAAACTATTTAAAATATTTAAATTCAACTATTCGAGAACACTTTAGTTTTTTTAAACAGATACGTCTACAAAAACCGTTAACGTTCTGTTAAAATGACATTATATCAAGTTAAACTTCAAAATTAACAATTACTACCTGATAACAATTACTTATTAAGGTAAAACCAAAAAGCCCCAAACTTTCTGTATGATTATTTTTAATTTTATGTTTATTTATGTTATGTTCTTTAAAATCAAAGAAGCGATTGCCATACATTACTAACATCTACAGATGCATGAGCAATACATTTATTTTTATTATATTGTATTAAAAAAGGCTCTTTTATTTTTCTTTTAGAGGCTATCGCTTCTTTCACTATAATTTTGGCGTTATTAAAATATATTCTGTGCCCTGTGTCCCATGAATGCTGACAAATCTTAGATTCGTGAAAATCTCCCTTTCTTAAATAATATTTATGTTCTTTAATTCAAACCTTTAAGGGCCTAGATGTTTCAGCAATATAAAATTTATGGCATTCACATGGTATTTTATATTTTTTTTCCGAAACGTTAAGCATTTTTTTGTTCGTTAGGCAAATTTGTATATCTGTAAACCTAACTTCTGACAAGTAGTTTCCGTTGGATTAACGCCAGCAGTGATTACAAAAAATAACTATTTTATTTTGTAGATTTTCTTGCAGTGGCGAAATACCCATATGGGATTTTTTGGTAATATTATATAGTTTTAACACACTGACTTTTATAATCCGTATAATTATCGAATTAATTATCACAATTTTTGAAGGTAAGATACACGTTTTCTTTAAAAATGCTATTTTTAATAAGCTGTTTCTGTTTGATATAGATACAACGGGAACAACATTTAATTTAGTCCCGCCAGATGTACCCTATTGCAATAACGTGCACAAAACATAGAGGAACTAATGTGCAGGCTTTAAAATAAGTTCATTTCGCGACAATATCCCTGCAGCAAAATAAGCTAACCGGAAACTGGTTTTTGTTTTTGGCAATCGTCCAAAAGTTTTATGTTTTATGGCGATGTCCATCGGCCATAAAAAATGCAACTCTGCAGGGATTAAACTTTTTAACCGAAATTGCAGGTCGTGTTATAAATTCTAACCAGGTATCGCAAAGGGGATATAGGATGAGTCAATGACTATGTAAATTTAATTTACATCGCAATATTGATATTTCTAAAATATTAGATTGTTTTATTACTTTGTTTTTTTTTTCGTTGTTTTGTTGTATTATGTGTTATCATTTGTCTACCTTGTATATTCTACCTTGTTAAAGTCTAAATTGTGTCCTATACCCCATAAATGCTGATAAATCTCAGATTTGCGAAAGTCACACGGGGCGTTCAAAAAAAAGTCTCTCGGCTGCTATAACTGTCTGTAGACGTCGATTTATACTGTTAATGAGGCTGAAAATATATTGTGTTATGTTTTCCCATTCTTCTTCAAGAACTAACCGAATATTCGTAATTTCGGCCATCTTCAACAAGATCAATGACTTTTGCACAATCTTTGACACTCAGATCCATATTCAATTGTATACAACAATAATCACCAAAGCTCCCTTATTATTATGAAGAATAATATCAAAAAGTAACGATAATTGAAAAAATGGCAAAATGTTTGTGGCAAGTTCATTTTGTTCTTAAAAATTAACCAAGACATGAGTCAAAAAACAAAATATACAGACATGGTTCTGACAAAAAAATAATGTTTTAGAAAAATTTCCCCACGAAATTATTGCACAGGGTGTTTTAAAGATATGGTAAAAAACAACTCCTTTATTAACTCTGTATAATAAGTTAAATACTAAAGTTTATAATAGACTGAGTTTACGAATTGAAGTTGATATGATTATACCGGGTACGTCTTAAAAGTGGCTCACCCCTATAACTTTTTTATTTTTTTAATTAAAAAAACGAGATTTGGTATGTTAGTATATGACATAAATTAGGATTGATTGACGTATTCAATTGTTTTCGGTCACTTCCTGTTTCACCGGAAATGACTACAACTTTTGATTTTTAAATGACACCCTCCGTATTTTTTACTTTATTCGATAGAAAATGACATTCTCAATGTCAACTTTTGACATTTTCGCATATGATTTATTTGAAATTATAACTTGCGGTTTGTAACGAAAATTTGACTCAAAATACGAAGTGTGTTGTATCAAATTATTATAAAAAATGCATATATAAAAAATGCTTTTTCCAAATATACTAATGAGCCACCCTCGTTGCATTTAAAAAAATTGATGAAAATGATGAAAAAATCGAGATATGATTAAAAATACGATTTAAGCATTTCCTAACTGGCCAGGACAAGGCACTAAAACATTAAACGATCAAATATAATTTTCCAAAGCTCCTTGATTAAGAATTAGTGTTTTTAACATAGTCATAGCAGTGTAGATTGAATTTTAAAATACAATTTTTTATTAAACGAGAATATTAAAAGTTGACATATGATATATCATTCTATTGAGAATGTCATTTTTCTATCGAATAAAGTAAAAAATACGGAAAGTTCCATTTAAAAATCAAAATTTTTAGTCATTTCCGGTGAAACAGGATGTGACCAAAGACAACTGAATACGTCAATGAATCCTACTTTATGTCATATACTAACACACCAAATCTCGTTTTTTTATCTAAAAAAATAAAAAAGTTATAGGGGTGAGCCACTTTTGAGACGCATCCGGTATTATCATATCAACTTCAATTCGTAAACTCAGTTTATTATAAACTTTAGTATTTAACTTATTATACAGAGCGAATCAAGAAGTTGTTTTTACGATATCTTTAAAACACCCTGTGCAATAATTTCGTGGGCAAATTTTTCTAAAACATTATTTTTCTGTCAGAACCATGTCTGTATATTTTGTTTTTTGACTCATGTTTTGGTTAATTTTTAAGAATAAAATGAACCGTGAGCCACTTTTCAGACGCACCCGGTATACAGTTTGCTAAAAAAATCAAGGAAATAGGGCTAAAAATAAGAAAATATAACATTTCAAACTAGACCAAAACTTTTTCCATTGCATTTTTTTGCACCTGAGTGTATAAAACATTAGTTTAAATAATATTGTAAACATATCAGTAAGATATAAGCTAGATATATTTTATTTCTCTTAAAGGAAAAAAATAAGCCCTATTTTATTTTTTCGATAAGACTTTGCGAGGTTATACAATTCATCTCTTCAGGAATCGGCGAGAAAACGAAGTGAAGACCAGACAAAAACGAACGTGATTGACATTCAAATCTTAGGAAAGTCTGGCAAGCACGAAACCGTCTGTCATTTTGTAAAATTGACACAGGCCACGGAAACTAATGCCTTAAGATTATCTCAAGACGATTTCAATGTGAGTTAAAAAAGCAATTACATTCTAAACCTTTCCGTGATGAATACTAAATCCTAGTTCCTAGTTTAACTGAATTTGAAAATTAAGTAATTATAAAATGGAGGATATAAAAATTTTATCAACAAAATTGTAATCAATTGTAAAAATTGTATTAAATGATATCATTGATATCATTTATCATCTCATTGATAAATTGATATAACAGAGTTTTTGTAATACAACTTTATTGGATATGATTCGCAAATTATATTTATACAGGGTGTTTCAAAAAAAATGTGCCACCTCTCGTGGGGAGATTTCTCAAGTAAAAATAAGATTTATTTTTCATATTAACATAGGTCCGATTCTGCTTTGTTTCGTAACTACAGGGTGTTAAAATCTTCATAATCTTTCGATTTATTATAATTTTCTTCGAAGCACTTTAAGTAATTCGAATAAAATTTTGAGGGTAAAAGTAACTCTAAGTGCTGCAAATTTTAATGCTAAAAAAGTGTCGAAAAGTTCATCAGGGACGTGCATATGGGTTATCAACGAAATATTTTTCAAAAAAAAATCATGTGCGCCACTGACTTTTTTCTTTTGATATCAAAATTACCTAGGCCGTTTAATGCCAATTAAAGGTTATCTCTTGATATTTTGCCGAATTTGGTCTTCTTGATGAAATAAACGCAAATTTTATTAATCATAATTAATAAAATTAAAATAAAAATAAAATTATTAAATTATATATTTTACCTAATTTATTATTAAATATTATTACTATTAGTTATTTTTACTAACCAACGTATAGCAATTTCAAATAAAAAATAATGGTATTTAAGATATTTACAAAAAATTAACGTTAAAGTTTTAACATCCTGTAACTCTAAAATGTTAGTTAATGATATTAAATTTTTTATAGGTTGCTGTTAGACTTGGATCAAGGGCAATTAATAAAATGGCGTTTATCTCATCAATGAGGCCGAAATTGACAAAATATCAAGAGACAACTTTTAATCGGCATTAAACTGCTTACGCTATTTTGCTAACAAAAGAAAAATAGTCAGTGGCGCTCATATTTTTTTCTACAAAAATATTCCTTTGACAACCCATATGCACGTCCCTGGTGAATATGTCGACACTTTTTTAGCTTTAAAATATGTCGCATTTATAGTAACTTTTACTCTTTTTTACTCTCAAAAATTTTACTCTCAAAAATTTCTGAAAAAGTTAATAATAAAAAGGTTTTTCCTCTTGTAAAGACTAATCCGGGGACATACTGTATAGTACATAATAAGTGTAATTTAAAATTCTTTAGCTCAGTACCGAGCAACGTCTATAGCATTTTTTTCGGCGTTCCATAAATCTTCTAGGGTACAAGAAGTTTGAGATACAGCAAATGCTCCATGTTTTGGGTTCGCCACATTCAAAGTCTGTATCCTCGAACTTGATACGCTTTCTGCTACAGATATATGTAAATCTACTAAAGTACACCAAGATCTGTGTTGTTGATTAATTCACTTATTAGTATTATTAGTTTTTGTCCGTGATTTTTATAACGTAAATTGAATCTAAAAGAATTTTGAAACTACTATGTTCTATCGAAAATAAAAACTCAACATTATTTAGATTTTAAGACAATTTACTAAAGAAAAGTGTTTCCAAATCTATAAAATTTTTAAAGCATCAAATTCAAAAAAGTTTAGAAAAAAACTTATATTTCACGCATCACACTGACATAATTGACGCGTCAAGTGGCAAAACAAGACAGATTTTGCAACTTGATCCCAAAACGTTGTTTCGAGATAATATGCAAAACCTGTTTTAGCAAATATTACAAAAAAAAACGTGTTATGTTACAAAAAAAAACGTGTCCATTAAGTGGAACCACTGTTTTGTATCTGGATTTTCTAGAAATAAAAATTGATATTTAATTTTTAAAGATAAAAAACACAAAAATAATTCGGATAAGGCGGGTTTTGTTGCAGTATGATGCATATTGTGAGTTTTGCTACAGTAAGATATTTTCATCCTAATGCTCTCCTAATGCTAATATATTAGAAATGCTATTTTATTAAAATTAGGCAAGGATTTGAAATGGATAAGACCTCAGTAGTAGTGATATTATACTTGTGTAAAAAGTTTATGTAAAAATGCGGGATTTGCAACAATAATGACAATAAAAACAAATATAAGTGGGTAAGACGGATTTTGCTGCAGCAACGTAATTTCTAGTGCATTTTATACAGGGTGAGTCTTAAAAGAGACATATTTTCTCTTTACCGTTTTTCATATAAGTCTAAAATAACCAAGTGATTTTACTTTGAAAATTAAAAAAAACATTTTTCGCTTAAATTTTTAGAACCACTGGATCTTTCTGGGTTTTCTTTCTTGTACATCTAATCTACTGTCTATGTAGCCAGATTAACAAGATATTATAATTTTTGATTATTGAATTTTGAATTGAATTAAAATTAAAAAAAAAAATGCGAATAAAACTTGTGACATGTTATAAAAAATATTTTTATTTATTTAAGACTCACCCTGAATAAATTAATATAATATTATAAATGAATTGGTATATAAATTCGCTTTTAAGTAGCTAATCCCCATTAAAATTGGACTAAGGAAAGGGTTAAACTTTTAAATGGCGCCGCTTGTCTTTTACAGCGCACTGAATAATTTATCGTTCTCCACACTACATAAGATTATAGCGCTCCTCTTTCTCGAATTTATCTTTTATACGCCAGTTTAACGGTTGCCCCGAATCCTAATGACGGTCCTGAAAACTGAGACAATTTTAAGGGCCCTACATAATTTATCATGCGAAATTCTGACTGATACTGATATTAAATCGAGTTTCTGAAATATCCATTACAGTAAACAATGGGTGGAAAAGGGAAATGGTAGCTTATCGCGAACCTAATCGAATATTAATGCCAATAATACGGTGTCTCTCAATATTTCTTGGACGTGTAGATTGTAGATTGTATAAGAAGCGAAAAGATCACCGCGACCTTATAGATCTATTGTGTTTCTCTTTCTTGAGTTATAACTCGTCATACAGTTTCAGGGCTTTAACAAAAGCCAGTATATCAGACGGTTTTACAAAGGTTAGTGCTCCATCTTTGATATCAGTCGTACCAAAGTTTCTGGCACGAATGATTGTCATCTCGGCGCACTCAGTGATGAGGTGTTCTGGTGTTTCCCCATTATCACTACAGAATCTGCATTCGCCGTTGTTTCTTAGCTTTAATCGACTCAGGTGTTCACTGAGGAGACAGGTTCCTGTTAAAAACTCCATTCCAAAAAAGTTTTCCATTCCAGGTTACGGATTGAGTTTTCTCGGTTTCCGAGTTCCGCTTTAAATTGGTTTCCGCTTGGAAAACAGCGGTTCTGGTCCAGTTAGTGGGGGCGTGTTCGCTCCTTTTCTAGATAGATCGTTTGCTTTTTCATTGTCATCTATCCCTTGGAGGTCTGGCACCCAGAGTAAGAAGACTTTATTTTCTTTGCTTAATTTGTTTAGTTTCTCTAGGCATTCTTTGACCAACTTCGAATTGATGGCTACTGAGTTTCTCTTTTCCAATCCTTTTTATTGCGCAATACTACAGTGAGGTGTTCCTCAAAGTTGTAAATTTTTGGTATTCTTGGTATTTGTCTTATAGTGATGGGAATACCGGTTCCACATGAGTCGCGTTACAGTAGCAACCGTTCCAGAAAAATACCTCGACAAAATAACGCTATTTTGTAATCAAGGTTCCGACTTCCACAGTGTCGCGGTCCTCGCCTATGCAGTATTTCTGGCATAAGTTACCTACTCCCAACCAGTGTTGTCATGTTCTTATAATTGTAACAGCTGTTACAACCATTCATGCCATGAACTTAGGTACCACTGTTATTGGAGATGGAAAATTACCCTCTATAAAACCGTCCCAGGTACCAGCTTTTGTCAAAGCCCTGGGACTGTATGATGAGTTATAACTGAGGGGGAGACGATAGATCTGTAAAGTCGCAGTGATTAACCACCCTCCCAATCATTTCTACATTCTACCACCACAAAATACATTTTGCTGAGATTTATTAACTTCCACCACCTTTTTTCACAAACTGCAACTACTCCCAACCTTGCCATTATCTTTGTACCCGTATAAATTCATAAACAATTTCATAGACAAATTTGTAAACAATACAGGATGACTAGAAGAATTTATGACAGACACATGATGTCAATGACTCCTACTTGTAGGGGGCGCCACCTACATATTTGAACTGGTTTGAAGGGTATTATCTTTTTGCCTGTACCTGTATAAAACTACTGAGTAAAAAATATACATTTACGATATTTTTTACGTAGAAAATGCCTCTCGGTAAAAATCGCTATGAATATTGATTCTTGAGATATTTGAAATCGAAATTATCTATATCTGTCGTTATTAAAATAAATTAAACACGTTCACTAAATAGTTATTAGACTGAAATAACAAATTTGAAATGTTTTTGTGTCAAAACTTCAACAGAAACTATTTTATCATCATTTTTTGCGAAGAAAAATTTATGATTAATTCAAAAACTAAAAAGTTCCCAATTTTATAATTTTAGCCAAATAATCATCTACTCAAAATGTTTATTTTTTGTCAGTACTAACATGTATTGGCTATTTTCATTCCAAATATTTTGAAAACGATTTTTACTAAGTCATATTTTTTACGTAAAAAATTAGTGAAATATATATTTTTCCACTCAGTAGTTTTATACAGACAAAAGTTATTACTGTTTAAAACAGTTATAAATCATATGTAGGCAGCGCCCCCTACAAGTAGGAGTCATATTGACATCGAAATTAAATTTCTCATGTCAAAAAACACCCAGACGCCAATTTTTATTCAAATATTGTCAAGTATCGACTGTTCAGAAATTATTTAAAAAAAAACTGAAATAAAAATTAAACTTCTACACCCTGTATATACAAAACGAAGTATTTTAGAACATATATCTATACAAACTTTTTTACTCATTTTTATCTGCAGAATATTCTGCCGAAGTTTCCCGAGTACAATTCGAACCACCCTGTATAATATTAATTAATATAAATCAGTTTTGCAATAATTTAAAATAAGCTTAGGCATAAATCAAACAATAACCTACAAATTTATTTTAATTAATATAGGTAATTATCATATATCTCTATTATAATGTACTATTTAGTACGTTTGTACAGGGTGGCTCGAATTCGACGCTCATCATTGGGATTTCGGAAACCGTAAGAGATACAGGATCGGTTAAATAGAGGCAAAGTTGCGCAGTTTCATGCTCAATAAAATACCGTATTGCTTTTTTATTTTTTTATTTATTTGCTTTTGCATAAAATATTCTGGTGATGGAATTTTCTGTACGAAACGTCGGCAAATATCAAAGTGACTATATATAGTGTTTTAAGAGCGATGAAAGGATTTAATTAAATTGAAAAAAAAATCAGGTCCGGATTTAAAGAAATTAAGTTAAGGATGATCGCCAGAAGCCGAAACATCAGAGTCAATATTTAATCACACAGAGTTATAGCAGAAAAAGTGGCCATGAAAATGTGTTTTTCATTTTAAGTTATCTAAAACAAATTAAGCCAGGAAACAATAGAAAACAAAATTAAAAATTCCGAATATATGTATTCGGAATTTTTCATTTGTGCATTTTATTGAGCATCAAATTGCGCAACTTTGCCTTCATTTAACCGATCCTGTATCTCTTACGGTTTCCGGAATGCCAAGGATAAGCATCGAATTCGAGCTACCCTGTACAGTTTCAGAGTATACAAGGTGGTGATGGCGCTTATCATACGCCATAGAAGCTCCAAGGAGAACGGTAGTTTATATCGAAATGAAATTTTGGCAGCATATGTATGTTAACTGAAAGCATTGAATAGAAATATATAGAATTATACAGGGGATCCGTGAAAAAAGTTACACATCAAAGTTGTGTTTTTTCTAATGGAACACCCTATATATTAACTGATTTTCGGATTCTAGGAAAAAAATAAAGGTGAGTTTAATTAAAGAAGCATATACCTAAAATCTAAGAATTTTGACATATTTCACATTTTGTGAAAATGAAGAGTAAATTTTAAATTTCGATAACAGCTACCTAAATTTTACTTGATATTGTATAGCCTGATATTTAATAATAGTAACCATTGAATGTAAAACCAAATTGAAATTTGAACCAAAAAGTTATACAGGGTGATACAAAATTAATATGGATCATTAGTCACTTTTAAAAGCAAGTCAATCCTTTATTTTAAATGGACTACCCAGTATATTATTCCAGGTGTTCAATGGAGAATTTATATATATATATATATATATATATATTTTCAAAATATTATTAAGGTTGTTTACCTCTCAGACAAAGGTTTTCCTAGATATTTTAATTTTTATGATTTTGCGTCAGTAGATCTTTATTATTTGAGAAAATATAGGTGGCTGTGATAGAGACATATAACGATAGAGATATACCTTTTGTTAATTTAACAAAAATTAAAAATTGTAGACTACTCAACGGTAATACAAAGATACACGTTTAAAAAATATTTTAATTATTACAGAATTAAAACTAGATATAAACCTATAATTATGTGACAAAAATTAGCTAGATCAAATCGAATGCTCAAAATGCTTCCTTTCGTGTTGACTGCTTAAAATGATCTCATCTTTTCAAAAGAATCTTTTCATTTTAAGGCATATGTCAAGTTCTACCCCAAAAAACAGCTACAATAATTTCTCTACGTTGTCGACAAGAGTTGGTCGAGTTTTGTAAACACTCTCTCTAACATATCCCCATAAAAAACCAGACTAGATAAAACCAGAAGCATTTAAGTATTATATTAATTGGTGAACGCATACTGGCATTACTAATAGACCAACCAACTAATAGAATCATATCAATTCTCTCTGATTTACGATAAGTTAGCATTTTCGGCAAATTTCTGAGATTTTTTTTTGTTTTAACTCACACAAAATAATAACTAGTTGTTAAAGTTGAACTAATTAGACAGCTATGTTGAAGTAACATCAGACATATCACAGCCACCTAGATTATATCAAATAATAAAGATCTACTAACTGTATAACTTTTTGTATCAAGTTTTCATTTAATTTAAAGTACAATAGTAAATTTTACTAAATATTAAGCTATACCGGGTAAATTCCAATTTAGGTAGCTTTAACTGTAATTTAAAAATTGTTTTTTATTTCTAGAAAATGTTAAATACCTATGTCAAAAAACTTACATTTTCATATAGTCATATATTTCCCTTATAAAACTCCTCATTATTTTTCTCAAAAAACACAACTTTGACATCTATTTTTTTAGGACACCCTGTAGAACTCTCTATGTTTTTAAAAAGTGCTCTGAATTCACCTACATATGCTCACACAAATTCATTTCAATACAAACTGTCATTCTCCTTGGAGTCTCCGCGGCGTATGAGGGGCGCCACCCTGTATAAATATAATTTGTGAATCATATCCAACAAAGTTATGTTATGAACTCCCTTCTAAACTAAATGTGCCTCTCTATTCTGAACAACAAATACTAGTAATAAGAAAAGTAGACTAACTTATTGTTTATGTTTTATATATTTTATCTCATACGCATTATATATTTATAACCATATCCAAAAGATACACATTATTAACATACCCTTAAAAAATGTACATATAAAATTCAAAGCAGATACTGTTGGATTATGGAAATGTCCTCAGCTGATCTCCCAAAGATAAAGGGAGTGCTCTGCTTAAAGTAAGTTACGGCACTGTGGAAATTTATAGTAATATGATAATAAGCCATCTCGAAACATATTGCGTGTGTTACCGTGTTAGATAAATTTAAATTTGACTTTATTCACACTTGGAGTAACTTAAAGGATATCTACGCTATACACACTTGTGATTTATTTTCCGTAAACTTGTTACATTTACGTTAATTTGTTATGGTAATTGTTCGAGGCATGCCTATTCATCATAGCCTGTAGTGGCTGTATTCAATATTGATACACTTTTCCAGCCTCAGTTTATGTTTTGGCGTGCGATGTGTGCTGGATAAAATAAATATATAAATAAATGCCTTTATTGTCAAAAAAATTTTCAATTTGTAGACAAAGGTAAACAAAACAAACAAAGTAAACAACATGGTACACAAACAAACAAACAAAAGATAATATAAAACATTATAGAAATAATATTATCAGTCTTATTGTTTAATATAAACATTTATAAATGTTTACAATATCAAAGAACAAAAAAATAAAAATAATATTCAAAAACATTTAGTTAGTTTATAGTAAATATAAATATCAATGACCTCTAAATAAATTTATTTCGATGTCATTAGTAAATATAGCAATAGCAAACATTAGACCAGTGTTTACAAGATCAAATTTGATTTTCAAAATATAATTTATTTACGACGTAGAAAGCGTTGTCTAGTAAATAAGAGTTCAATGCTTTGCGAAATGAAGAAAATGATGTTATGGATTTGATTGCAAATGGCAGGTGATTGTGCATTTTTTTGAAGTTGTATAATATTGAACTTTTAACTAACTCTGAGCGTGGGGTAGGTAGATAAAGATCTTGCTCCGCATTTATCTACTCAGGAATGTATGAGATGGCCTTTCTTGAGAAGCTGATATATGCTTACGTATTAGGCAAACGGATTCAAATATAAATAAGGAAGGAAGAGTCAATATTTTTAATTTTTTAAAAAAGTCCTGGCAATGAGTTCTGCTGTTTAATCCCAGTGAATATCGAACAGCTCTCTTCTGGAGCTTGAAAATGCGGTCAAATTGAGTCGCACAACACGTACCCCGGAATGGAAGGGCATACCTGACGTGCGATTCAAAAAGTGCATAATAAACAGTTCTAGCCACTGACAAGTTATGCTCCTCGAAAACCTCTCCTTAGAAAAACCTCTCCTTAGAAACAGATCTTAATGCAAAACAGGCAGAGCTTAATTTTTTCGACAAAGCGTCGATATGCATGTCCCATTTCAGAGAATTGTCTACAACAAGCCCTAAGAATTTTACAGATTTTACGACGTCAATGGTTGTGTTGCTAAGTACAAAAGGCTGCAGCGAGTTTTTATACGATAAAGCTTTAGTTTTAGAAATGTTGAGACTCAGGAGGTTCGAATCGCACCATGATTTAATGGTGATTAAGTCATTTGATATAATCCTATAAGTGCCGTGACGTCCTTGTTGCTCCAAGTGAAGCTAGTGTCGTCCGCAAAAGACATATTTTGCCACTGATGTTTATGTTAGCAATGTCGTTAATAAAAAGAAAATTAAAAAAAAATCGCCTGTATCGTCGCGAGCAGCGAGGACGGTACACTACACCCGATGTTAGTTGCGTGCAGAGTAATCCTCGAGCATCGACAAAAATACTCGAGACATACCGAGGATATGATTACATGGATGACCGAGTATTTTTCACTCGAGTGATCCCATCACTAATCGTAACAGAAAAGTCCCAACCTTATGTGTTATTTTATCGTAATATTGAACTTAAATCAGCGTTTGCTGGTATTGTTTTTAGATATTTTTTGTGTCAGTCAGACAGTTAAAAATATTATTTACTTTTTAAATTTGTTTATAAACATTACCTTATATGTATAATAGTATTACTTTAGGTTTATACAGCATGTTCTTTGAATATATGCAGTGTGCGTCCTAGATATAAATTATAGAATTTATCACTCTTTGTGATCGCCGTAATTTAACATCGATTAGGAATGAATATTTAGATAAAGTAATACCATATATTTTTTTTATTTTAAACGACCTTAAATATATTATATTTTTTAATTCCGTTCTACTTAACAAGATTACGTTCTTATTATAACCTCAGAAATTTTACAATGTTAATTATAATAACTAGGAGTCATCCTATTTTAATATAAGTAGTCACCTATTTTTACAACTTTTTTTTCTGTATATGCCCGGCGCCCAACTTTTTTAGTTTTAATATATTTAATTAGTTTTTTCTAGTAAAAAACAAACAAACCCATGACTGCACTATTGATAAAAAGCTACCGTACGCAAGGGACAATATAGTTTTTAAAATAGAAAACAAATTTCTTGCAGTATACTCGTAGGTATATAATAAAATTATATAAGGATTTTTGCTACTTAACTGCTGATATAGAAATTTAATTCTACGCTGCGTTTGTCATAATGTGGACCAACCTGCTCTCACTACCGGTTTCGGTTGAGAGCAGGTTGATCCACATTATGACAAACACACAAGGTTGAATGAAGGCAAGAATCCTTATATAATTTTATTATATACCTATACTGCAAGAAACTTGTTTACTATTTTATAATTTGGCTTGCCTGAAAAAAATCTTTCACCATCCTTTTACTATTGATAGTTGCGCCTCGGTGGTACGAAAGTACTACCATTGCACGCAGGCCGCTATCTGCCGTTCGGGACTTAATATCTAACCGATACTTTCCGACAAGTCGGAATTAACTATCTCTGCGCTGTGGTTGTCATTTTGTGGATCTGCCCAAGCTTACCTGATGATGGAGTATGGCTCCGAAACCGGTAGTGAGAGCAAGCTGGTCCACATTATGATAAACACCACGTAGAATTAAATTTCTATATCAGCAGTTAAGTGGCAAGAATCCTTATACAGGGTGTCCCAGAAATGAGTGCAGATATTTTAAAGGGTGGTAGATCTGGTCAAAATAAACATATTTTCTCTTTACCATTTTTAAAATAAATTGAAAATAACCGAGTTATTTAACTTTGAAAATTTAAAAAGATAATCGCAACATTTTGAGAACCGCCGGCAGATATTGCCAACTACATCCAATTATCCGGATCAAGCCCGGATTTCAGTTAATTCGACGCACTGTGTTGCCATATGGACAAGAAAGTATATGTTTACAAGTAAGTCATAAAATCACAACACCTGAGGAGTTTGCAGAGATGCATTACATTTTTAAGATTGTGATATTATTACATAAAATAAATTAAAAGTTAAATGTTTAAAAGTTAAATTAAAAAACTTACCCAACATTAAAAAAGATACTTATGACAGATCGATGTAACTGCGACAGTTCTCTTTTTCGATACACACTTAACTAAAATACACTTCATTGTCCTGCTTTACTTGTACGTGCTATTATAAAAACTGCTAAAATAACAGTCCCCATTTTTAACTTAACACATTATTTTCATATAGGCTTCATCATAATTTGAACCACTGATTTACAAAACACCTTGAAAAGCACACATTACACATTACTTTGAATATCTTTCTGAATGAATAAATGTTGAGAATTATTGTCTCTTACCGCCACTTTACGAAATACTTTCAATCTAAGAAAATACATGTTTCACTCAACAATTTTAAATACGTATTTTGCTTTTTCGCTATTTTTTCGATGTATTTCGACAATTCCGTCAACAGCCCAACCATCGGCCAAGACAGCCACGCATCACTGGTTGGTAACTGCTCACTGCTTCTTTGTCGCGCCGGCGTGTCGAGCTTGCGTCATGCGAGGTTGCCGTAGTTTCAACAATTTCAAATTCAAGACACTTGAAGCAATCAAATTCTTATTAAATTTTAAAAATAAAACAGAAAAACATGAAAGGAAACAAACAAAACACAAATGAATTGATTATTGATAAGGTCACAAAAAAGGAATTTCTAAAATGTTTATCGTAATTCAGAATTCAATATATCGAAAACAGCCCGACGAATAATCAATTCATTTTCGTTTTGTTTGTTTCCTTTCATGTTTATCTGTTTTATTTTTAAAATTTAATACAAATTTGATTGCTTCGAATGTCTTGAATTTGAAATTGTTGTAACTACGGCAACGTTGTAATATGATGAATCATTTTCGTAAACGTCATAAACGTAATGTTTTAGTTAATTTTCGGTGGTTTTTGTTAAGTTTTCATTGAAAGGGTAAGTACTAAAAATAATTAATGTGTTTTTTTTCTATAATAATTATTAATAATGAGCACTGATAAAAATTTAACATTCCTAATTTCTGAGTAGAAATTTTTCTATGAATTTATAAATGTAGAACTATGTAGAATGTGGATAACATAGGAGGTTGCAACACTGCAAGGTTTAGATACACCGTAGAGAAATCTCAGGTGAATAAACAAGTGGCACTAAAAAGTTTTTTCAAATTTCCCGGAAAATGTCAAGAAAAATTTTAAATTTTCAACATTTTTTTTTCGCAAAAAAAACCTCATAGGCGTGTTTCTGGGGTTGAACTATACTACCAGTTAAAATATTTGCACTTATTTCTGGGACACCCTGTATAATTTTATTATAGTTTTTAAATAATAAATTATTTATATACAAGAAACGCTATAATACTATAACTTATTTTCCAAGTTTTACAAAGTTTGTGTTCCTATGTCGATCCAGTCAGCTGAATAAGATAGGACAATATGAAATCACATGTTAAATAGAATATTAGGGGCTGACAGAAAACCACCGGTTAAGTCGGATTTCCAATGACAAATAAGCCTCAATTAGTTGGGTAAGCTTTAAGTTTTTCATGTTATTGAGTAATATCGGCCGTAGAAATTAAACCTATGACCTTCAGAATAGTAGACAAGACCTGTATTTTATGCTACCGGTTACTTTCTTATTCCAGATTCCTTCTAGCATTTAATGACGATGACAAATGAAGCAAGTTGATGGTAAGCTATCACCCGGGCATATCGGAGGCAGCGTTAGAAGATATAAAGGCGGCATCAACCGCAAAAGTTGGCGCTAATAGTTATCTTTCCGGGCGGCAACTCGCGACCAAGGAACTAAATGGGGCGCGACTAAATGATCGAACGGGCATAATTACGATCGGAATTTGCGCCGCCACCGGCAAATTGTTCGCAAATAACGCGGAAACTTTTAATTGAAACTATTATTTAGGTTCTTTGGCGCCCACGACAAAAAGAGCAGTTCTTTCGTTGGTTTATAAGAACTAAAGAAGAGAGAGTTTTGTTTATGGATGTAATGAAATTATTTGGATATAAAATATCCATATTGTACAAATGTCGCTAGCAAAAAAGACGAAATGTTAGAATAGATGTTTATCGTCTCATTTTTGCTGCTAAGGTTAATCTGGACGGGGCCTACTATGTTTACGCAAAATCCGAACCGCGGTTCTCGGCCATATCTACCGACTTGGACTACCGGAATGTCTAAATCGACTCTAAAGCAGGGCGCCTATTGAATCGGATCGGATCGGATCGGCACGGCATCGCTCAGTCCGGAATGTATTACCTATGTATTTGTATTTTAGATGTTTTAATAATATGAATTAGTTGAACTTAAAAATCATATTTAAGTAATGTGGTTAAGTAAATGGGGTTATCGAACTCAAATTTTGGGATGAGAAAATTAAATCGATTGATTAAAGTTTTACACGTGCCAATTTAAAAAAAAGTTAACGATATTTGTATTTTGTTTATGCTAATTCTCTTACACGTAGTTTTTTGCGAAGAAATATTTCATTTATTTTTTAAAGTAAATGCCAGTAAAAGTAAATATTATTTTTAAATAGTAATACAAAGTAATAAAAAGTAATATAATAATTTTGATTTCTAATTTTATATTTACATTTTTCTTCCATTACACTGCATGCTTTGAAAATTAATAAATGTTTACATTTCATGATTTTAAAATTTGTTGTTAATATAACAAATTAGTTCTGTAATTATTATTATTTAATAAACCAACGTTGCCACAAAATATTTAGAAAATGTATTATTTTTAAATAGGATCTAATATAAATAATTTTGACTTCTAATTTGTTGTTTATATTTTGCTACTACTTAAAAAAATGTTTATATTAAATGATTTTAAATTTTGGTGTTAATAGGTATAACAAATTATTACTGTTATTATTATTTATAAAACCAGTTTTGCTTAAAAACATTAAAAATCATTTTCCTACATCCAAAATAAAAAGTATTATTGCAGTGTAACATCAGAATATTAATAAAAAAATGCAAAATATATAGTCATACTATCCCTAACTAACTATAATACCAAAGAATAATATTCGTTGCTAATACCACAGATATAGTCTGTGAAACGAATAACTTTGAATTTGACAGTTTCCGCGGGATTTTCTAGTATTAATTTTAATAGGTTAGCAACTTGCAGCCATGCTCACGCAATGCCGTCTCTAATAGAACAGCCTTAGAGCGAGATTTATGACGTCACGCTAGTTAGTACTACGGATTAATAAATATGTGGTAGAATACATGGAAAACATAATTATTTCTCGTATTTTTGGTTTGTACGTAAAATTATTCTAAAATTTTTGGTTTTCTTGGGATTTAGGTTCGGGAAAAACGCTGATTAATGTTATAGCCTTCATCAGTGCTGTCATATGAAAAAAATAGTGTCGAATATAATCCAAAAACTTACATATAAAATATTCACAACCTAACCTAACACCACATAATATTTACTGCAATTAATAAACTAATATAAACTTGTCAAAAGATGACCACATATTTTTTTAAATTATTATTCCTAACACTAAACTATCTAAATTCTATTCAAAAACTATTCAAAAGTTAATATATAAAGAAATGAAATTGAAGGTAAATGAAAATAGATGTAAAGTGAAATGAAATTTAAATCAATAAAAACTAAGAATATGACGTCATAATCCCCCTTACTTAAACTAAGTACAATATCCTGGGTGGATTACAAATATCAAATCTAAAATTATACTAAAATTCTACAGTCTTACTATGTCTTGACGTATATACTTGAAATTACTCGAAAGTTCCTCCAGCTGATCTAGGGTGTATAGCTATGGGGTGGCTACAGCTCGGTATACTGTCACTAGAGCCCGTCAGCAAATGTACAAATACCAGGCAGGTGTAGGACTTCAAAAGGTGACATAAAAAAACCCTCAACGAGTACCAACCCGTGTCCAACGGGTACCTCTACACGGGCAACAGGAACGGATGGAATTCTGGAATTCTGTTCTGTGCTCTACGGTCTGGATCGGTCTTGCTGCTCTTGGTATTCTCGGGGACTTCTTGGGCACGTGGAATCGGAATATGGGTCGGAAAATTAGGCTACTTAATCCCTTGACGGAAATTTGGTCGATGGTCCATACAATTTCAACAAAATCCAACCACGTCTCTGACCAAATGTGCTTCGGAAGCTTAATCCTTCTCTAGGAAGACCTTGTAACTACCAACAGGGAATGCTTCACGAAACGGCAGCCAGTTCTTCAAGACGATACCCGGTCGGTGGATGAGTGATGCAAGGGTTCGATTTCCTTCACAAAATCAGATTTCAACCGGAAATCTCCCTCCAGGATATAGATAGAGAACTATATATCTATTCTAGTCCAACTCACAAAAAGGCAGAAATAAAAAACGATGTTCTAGAATATTTTCCACTGCCATATTTCATATCCGGTCAATAAATGAAATTAACTCAGAAATTCCACAATTAAAATGAACGAATTGCACACTGTGATCCACATCAAAAATAACCAATTTAACTACGAAATTTTATCTGATAATTATAAAATTTCAATAACCCAAAACAAAGGATAAATAAATCCAAAAACAGCTGATTTGATCTGACAGTGACAAAAGACGGGCAGGTGATATCAAAGGTAAAGAGAGATTCCGAAGCGTGGAGGCGCAAAACAATTTCCGCTTCCGCTTCGGATTGAGACGCAAAAAATTCTTTAATTTAAAAATTTCTAACATCTCTTAATTATTCTAATGTTCTAACTTATATTTGGCGGCTTAACCGCCTTATAAGAGTCCTTGTGGTTGACTGGTCAGCGATGCTTTCACGGTGGAGTTATCAACACAAACCATGTTTAATGTAGTTTATATGAAGGTATTTTCTGTACCACGTTAATGTCCTGAGGAAGGAATAAATAAATTCCGAAAGCTTGACAATTAACAAAGTGTATTAATTCTTTGTCAAACCCTTCCGACTTTCAAACCCCACTAAATCCTAGATTTTCTTTCTCACTAGTCAGTCGAGACTACTTTCTGCCTATATATATATATATATATATATATATATATATATATATATATATATATATATATATATATATATATATATATATATATATATATAGGGTGTTTCAAAACAAATGCGAAAAACTTCAGGGGGTGATTCCTTGTCCAAAATAAAGGGTAGTTTGCTTTATAAACGTTGGGTCAAAAGTCAACCATTGGGGAGATATGTTTTTATTATTATTATATTATATTTAATGTTTTTATTTTTTATCTTGAAAACGAAAAGAGATAGACTAATGAAATTTTATGGAAGCATTACTATTATGAAAACATACTTTCTGGTAATTTTTTCACTTTTTTTAAAATGAGTGGAAGGGGCTGAAATAAACTACCCCTATAATTCTTGTTAACGAAATTTAAAGAAAAATATTATCAAACACATGCAAAAAAACTAATTTGGATAGCTTAGTTTGTTTAGAAACTTTTTTATCTCTTATGTTTTTTTGATAAAACTCACCGATTTGAAATTAAAAAATAAAATGTAAAGCATTACATGTCAGGACAAAAAACATTTTTAGATAAAGAATCTAGTGGGCAGCTGTAATTTTTTTAGGAAAAAATCTAGTCGGCCGCTGTCACTTTTTAGGATGTTTCTAATATTATTTTATTTTACATTACTCTACTGCCAATACGTTATTATTTAGATTATTATTATTATCGTTATTATCAGTAGATTCTTAATTTAAAAATGTTTTTTGTCCTGACATGTAATGCTTTACATTTTATTTTTTATAAAAAAAAGTTTCTAAACAAACTAAGCTATCCAAATTAATTTTTTTGCATGTGTTTGATAAGATTTTTCTTTAAATTTCGTTAACAAGAATGATAGGGGTAGTTTATTTCAACCCCTTCCACTCATTTTAAAAAAGTGAAAAAATTACCAGAAAGTGTGTTTTCATAACAGTAATGCTTCCATAAAATTTTATTAGTCTATCTCTTTTCGTGTTCAAAATAAAAAATAAAAACATTATTTTTCCGCCATCTTTGTACCGCGATATCTCCCTAATGGTTGACTTTTGACCCAACGTTTATGAAGCAAACTACCCTTTATTTTGAACAAGGAATTACCCCCTGAAGTTTTTCGCATTTGTTTTGAAACACCCTGTATATATAATATAAATATCGGCATAAAAATTGGTCATAAATACTACAGGGTCCGGCAATAGTGCGTCGGTCATCTGAAGCTCCTAGAATAAAAAAACTTGGGAATTTTGTTTAAATGCAAACCTAAAGTACGTACTAGGATCTATTTTAGGAAAATATTATAACATCTACAGGGTGGCTCAAAAAAGTTGTGGATCGGTCTGATTTTTTTTAAATGGAATTTCCCCTATATTATTGCATTTTTGGCTTCGTTTTACATCACTATACATAATCCGAAGATATGAGTTCACATATATTTCAATAGTTTCGCAGATATTAATAAATAATTAAAATATACAGGGTGAGTTTCCTACGATGTTCTCTGTGGGCATCTCGGAAACTACTGGAAATAGAGAGTCGGTTATATGGGGAAAGAATTGCAGTTTTGTGGGGTCATAAATATGCGCATTTCAGATTTTTGAAAAAGTTCATGGCTTACTAGATATTTCGAAAAAAATAAATTTTAGCTATTTTTAAAAATCGTCCCTAATTCCATTATAATCTATTTTAGACAAAAAGTTTTCAGACAAAATTTGTAGATAATCACATCCCTAATGAGTTTGTGTTCCCCGATTTTTTCTAAAGCCTGTCATTTTTGACATATCACACAAACATACGTTTTTTTTAGATAGAAACCATAGTTGGCCATGACTTCATAAGAAGCGTCATTTTTTAAGCTTTTCAGCGATATAAGCTATAATATGGTTATTACAGCTTATATGGTTACGGAGTTATAGCCAATTCTTATCTTTCTTGACTAATTTCAATTAGTTAGCCATGGAAACAAATTCAATCGTCGTTGCTCTCAGAAATGTGAAGCTGTCACATTCAAATTTTGTAAATTAAAATAAACAAAAATTGTAAAAATGAATTTTTCAAATGAAGAAAAGCGTGTATGATTATTGGTTCAACTTTTCTTGGCCATACAGTTTCGAGGATACGTTGAACGTTACTAACTTTTTTTTAGAGAACGATTTTCAAGACATGTTAGAAAAAGTTAAATTTAAATACTCGCACATTAATAGAGCGGTTCCAACATGACTTTCATTATAACACACCCTCCACAATGAAAGAAATTTTAAAAATTAATTTTATCATAATTATGTAGACTCAGGGATAGAAAGAGGTGGACCAATTGCATACCTCCTCGATCACCTGACCTATCCATTTTAGATTTTTTTTATGCGGTATGGTTAACAACAAGGTTTAAAAAAAGAACTTATAAATTAAGAGAGGCACTCGAAGAGGCCGTACAGGAAAAGTTTAATTAAGTCGACCGGTCGTTCTGTGAGAATAGCTAGAAATTCAGTTTTAAAAAGGTGCATTTATGTACTCAAAACAATGCCGGATTTTTTGAACATTTTCTAAAATAACTTAACTTAACTGATATTATTTATTTAAGTTTTAGTTTGTGTAATGTAAATTGAGATCTTAGTCTGGTTGAACATGGTTTGAGACAAGTTAGGTATACGATTAATATTTAAAATTGTGACTATAATATCTCGTTAAACATTTTTCTAGTTCTTAAATTAAATTAGTTTTTATAACTGTTCTATTTATAAAAAGATAAAACTGATGGTTCGTTGTCCTCCTTATCTCTCTGAAAATAAATGCCGTTTTTACGTTATTCAAATTTAAAATAATTAAAAATATTTATCAAACCAATTATAATGAGAAAGTTCTAATTAAAAATAAACTGAAACTCGCTCGGTTGTTTTAAGCAAGTCAAATTAAAGTTCCTCTTTTAATGGAATAAATGCATCACTGGGAAAATTTAATAATTGAATACTAAGATGTTTTAATTAACTTTTTATTGAACTTGTAAAACTGTAAGTTTATTAATATTTTCGGGTGATTGATTGATGGTGATTTTAAGGCAATCCTTTCAAAACTAAATGAATATTGAAAATTGGGTGAAAATTATGAGAGTTATTTAAATTTATATAAAGGAATAAAATGGAATATATAATCTATGGGAGGGGTACAGGGTGGGTCAAATTCGACGCTTTTAAATGGAAACATCCTTTTCTATAGGAGATAGACGAAAACTAATATCGCTGTCTGGAGCTCAATTTTCATCAAAAACATGATGGTGAAAACCGCACATCAATATCTGTTACCGTTTCGAAGTTACAGGGTGTTTTTCAAAAATTTGCATTTTTAACAAACCGCTGTAACTTTTTTGCTATGGAAAATTTTGTATTTCTAGAAAAACATTTCCAAAGTACCTTTTTACGTAGAATTTAATGGTATAAGTATAATTTTTTTAAAATTAATATTTTAAGAGTTATCAACAGAAAAATTGATTTTTTATTTGGGACACCCTGTATATTTTAAATTAACTGAAAAGAATTTAAAATTACCTTTCCAAAAATATAGCACACTTGATATTTTGTTATAATCCCCTTCGAAATACAGAATTTTTAAAAGTTCGCCACTTTTAACTAGTAGGCTTTGGACCCCTTATTGATGATCTGCCCCTAATGGAAGTCGAAAATATATTTTTCCAGCAAGACGACGCACCGCCTCTGAACGCTGAAGTTATCAGCAAATTTTTGCAGCCAATTTCAAGAATAATAATTGTATAGCTAACCAAGATCCCAGCCGTTGGCCGTCGAGGCCGCCTGACTTAGCGCCCATGGATCTAATCCTATGGATATATTTGCGGAAGCATATAGGTTCCTTGTTCTTCCGTATAATCTAGACAAGAATTAGAAATACTTAGTAGTTATGAGAGGGTACCTTTCACCCCCACTGAGTTAGTGAATTCCGCGAGAAATGTTTAAAAACCGCCCCGTCTGTCCATAACAGAAGACAGTCGATATGTCGAACACCTGTAGCAAAATCTCATGTCTTGGTTATTTATTTTTATTGTTATTAGATATATAGTTTAAATGTGTTGTTGTTAATGTTGGTTAAATATATTTTAAATTGTTATAAAATTCTGCATCTCTCATAGCAAATATTATTTTCGTTTTAATTGATGATCACAGCTAGAATTTTTTTGCATTACAGCCTGTACCGTTCAAAGCCTACTTATTTAAAGCGGGCGAATTTTTATATACTCTATATCTCGAAGAGGAATTGAGCAAAATATCAAGTGTGTTATATTTTTGGAAAGGTAATTTTAAATTATTTTCAATAAATTAAAAATATGAGTGTCCCATATAAAAAATCAAATTTTCTGTTGATAATTCTTAAATTATTAATTTCAAAAAAATTATACTTAAACCATTAAATTCTACGTAAAAATGTGCTTTGGAAATGTTTTCATAAAAATACAAAATTTTACATAGCAAAAAAGTTACAGCGATTTGTTAAAAATGCATATTTTTGAAAAACACCCCGTAACTCCGAAACGGTAACAGATATCGATATGCGGTTTTCACCATCTTGTTTTTGACAAAAATTGAGCTCCAGACACCGATATTAGTTTTTGTCTATCTCCTATAGAAAAGAGTGTTTCCATTTAAAAGCGTCGAATTTGACTCATTTCACAGGGTGTCCCACTAGAAGTATAGCTCTCGGCTATCTCTGGAAGTATTAGCCGTAGCGGCTGCGGAAAAAATATTTATAACTAAAGAGGCTATGGGAAATTGCTGGAAATTATTTTCAAGTTTGTAGAACTACCGCTAGGGGGCGCAACTGCAACAAAAAATAAGAAAATGGAGTTTTTACACAATTTTGCCTAGATAAGGTGTACTATAAGTAACAGCTTCATAATCTTCAGTAAATTTTGAATATTTTTTGTTAAAGCCATTTTTCCCTATCTACCAAAATAAAGTGGTGGGGTAAGGTTAGATCTGTTTTTATTTGAATATTAATAACTCTGGACTGGATGATCGGAATCCAGCGAGGGCTCGTTTGGGGGCTCAAGATGCGGTTTTCGCTGACTTTTTAAGCTTTTACTACTCTTTACTATCAGCTAAAATAACACATACTATCGTATTTAATTCTTTTGAAAAAACGCGCTATGTTTGTTAAATTGTAAGAAAGCGCCCCCTAGTGTCTACATTCAAAACCTTATTATTATTATTTTTACAGTATAATATAGAGTAAGAAATGACCTTTTAAACGAGCCCTCGTTTGTTGGATTCTGATCATCCAGTCCGGAGTTATTAACATTTAAATAAAGATAGATCTAACCTTCTCCCACAACTTTATTTTGCAGATAGGGGAAAATGGTTCTAACAAAAAAAATCCAAAATTTACTGAAGATTATGAAGCTATTATTTATAGTACCCATTATCTAGGCAAAATTCTGTAAAAAATATATTTTCTTATTTTCCATAGCAGTTGCGCCACCTAGCGGCTGTTTTGCAAACTTGAAAATAATTTCCAGCAATTTCTAATAGCCCCTTTAGTTATAACAATTTTTTTCCGTAAGCCCTACGGCTAATACTTTCCGAGATACAGTCGAGAGCTATTCTCAGTGGGACACCCGGTACAATCCGAGGATTGTTGTTATTTAAATCAAGGAAAGTCTTCGATTTTTCTCAGTGATAATTTTTGAGAATTTTTTCTTAAAGAAAGTATCTTAGACCCTTGGATTTCCACTCCAGCTTACGGATGGTTTCCACTCTGGCCCAATTAGTGGATGATTGGCTCCTTTTTAAGCTAGATCGTTTGAATTACCTTTACCTTCTATCCCTTGGTGTGCTGGCACCAGGAGTAGGAAGACTTTATTTTCTTTGTCTAATTTGTTCAGCTTCCTTAGGCATTCATTGACTAACTTGATGGTTAACAAATTGATGGTTACTGACTGATCAACTTTTAATGCTTCTTGACTACCGGATAAGATGGCTATTTCTTGTATTCGATAGTTCCTATGTAAGATAATTTGTACGCATTTTATGCGTAATTTATACGAATTATACATGGCGTCCCATATAAAAATATACCCTACAGAGATTTTATAAAGCAGAAAAGATACAGAGATTATTAAGTTAGAGAAAAGGTGCGCCTTTCTGAACTTCACACACATAAGAATTTAACATTTACATTACTGCTTTTCCTGCTCTGCAAGTTGATGCTATCAGGTTTTCAATTTGACTCTTTTTTCTTAGTAATCATCATCAACTTTTTCTAAATACGGACTTGGATTTTTTAGAACCTCCAAAATGCAATAATCTATCACATTTTGTTATGTATACTCTGTGTTATATCCACCATCAGAGATAGTAAAAAAAAACAATAAAACCTTGTTGACACGCTCAAAATATACTTGGACCAAGTCTACCGGATACTGCTATTTTAAATATCCCTATACCGGGTGTGTCTCAAAAGTGGACCGGTTTTTTTATTTTTTTTTACTTAATTCGATAAAAAAATGACAGTCTGAGTAAAATATCATATATCAACTTTTTACATTTTCTCATATGGTTTATTTGAAATTGTAACATGCGGATCATAACGACTATTTGACTCGAAATACCAAGGAAATACCAAGTGTATGGTACCAAATTATTCGTAAAAAAATGCTTTTTCCAAATATGCTAATGAGCCACCCTCGTTTCATTTGAAAAAAATCAGATATGATTAAAAATACGATTTAGGTATCTTTTAACTGGCCAGACATGATGAGTTATGATTCAAGAAAGGGGGACACAATGGATCTGTAAGGTCGAAGTGATTAACCCCCCTCCCACTCATTCTAAATTCTAAATTCTAAAAACTGGCCAGACCAAGACACGAAAAACACTAGAGACAATCAAATTTATTTTTCCAAGGCTCCACGATTAAAAATTAGTGTTTTTAAAACAGCCATAGATTTAACAACACTCTAGATTGAAATTTAAAATACGAATTTTTTAAATCGAAAATGTCAAAAGTTGACACGTGATTTGGTTTGGTTTGGTTTATTTTTTATTTTTTATGTCATTCTATTCAGAGTATCATTTTCTATCGAATAAAGTAAAAAATACCGAGGATGCCATTTAAAAATCAAAAATTTGAAGTCATTTCCGATGAAACCGGAAGTGACCAAAAACAAATGAAGACTACACGGGAAAAACGGACTAAGTCCAAAAAATGGAAATTGAGATAACACTGCCATCTTATACCCATCAAGTGTCCGTTCCAAAATAGAAATAATGTAATACTGAAATAATGATGCAAGTCCACTAAAATCAGCGATTAAAATATTAATACTTTGGAAAAGCGATCTAACAACAACTGGTAGTATAGTTCAACCCCAGAAACACGCCTATGAGGTTCTTTTCTAAATATATTTTTTTTGAAAATTCGGAATTTTTTGAAAATTCAGAATTTTTTGAAAATTTTTTTGGAATTTTTTTAATTTTTATTTCAAAAAAATAATTTCTTGATAATATGGCAACATAGGTAGTAGATTAAATTTACAAGAAAGAAAATCCAGAAAAGATCCAGTGGTTCTCAAACAAAACTCGAAGTATTAGAAAGAATGTGTAAGGACCAAGAACTATTGACTACAATAAAAAGACGGAAAGCAGCATATAGTTTCCTACAGCTGATCATTGAGGGAAAGGTTGAAGGACGACGGGGCATCGGGCGTAAACGGTTTTCCGGGTTGCTAAATTTGCGCCAGTGGTTTAATATAGGAGAGGCCAGTGCAATTATCCATTTGGCTCAAGACAGGGAGGAATTTCAATTGATGGTCGCCAACCTCCGATGAGGAGAAGGCACATGAAGAAGAAGGTTCTCAAAATTTTAGCAAAAAATCATTTTTTTTTGGAAATTTTCAAAGTAAAATAACTCCGTTATTTTGGACTTATTTGAAAAACGATAAAGAGAAAATATGTTTCTTTTATCGAGATCTATCACCCTTTAAAATACTTGCACTTATTTCTGGGATACCCTGTTTATAACAATACACGTGATGCGTATACGCAGAGTTGCGAACGATGTCAAGAATAGGTACCCAGATTGGCGCCGACTACCAGTAAGCGGCAAACCTGCTTGCACTGTGTTTGCACACTTAGACCGTGTCAACCGGGCCTAATGATATGTTTTTGTAAAAATAGAACTGACACAATAAAGAGTTTTGAAAATACATAAGTGGGAAATGAAGTTTGAAAAGTTCTTTTTAAATTAATATTTACATATATTTTTTATGTATAAGCTATATAATATTAAATTATAATCATTTGAAAATTTTAAACAAATATTATACAGGATTTTCAACAAAATGCTACAAATATTCTGTTAACGGAACTATAAAAAGTCGATTTTTTAAATAAAAACACCAATATTTCATCTTTTTAGTTTATTTGTGCCCCAAAAATAAAAAATTTTGTATAAAGTTTTTTTTTTGTATAAATTATTATATTTAGCTATAAACAACTAAATATAATAATTTTCAAAATATTTTCAAATTTATATTTTCCTATTAGTAAAATGTTATACAGGGTTGTTCACCACATACGACACGGAGTATTGTCGCGAAACGATTATATTTTTACAAATTGTAAGTTTTGGGATCGATGAAGGACTATTAGAGGTACAATTTAAAAATAATTTTACTTTTATTTAATTAAGTAAAAAATATCAAAGTTGTATTTTTTTTAAATGGAACACCCTGTATATTATTACATTTTCAGTTTCTACGATTAAAATAAAGATAAATTTGATTAAGGTTTATTACACTAAAATCTTACCGTTTTTGAAATATTTTCAATTTTGTGAAATTGCAGTAAAAATTTTAAGGCTTCATTTGTCCAAGGGTTTTTAGCAAAACGATAATATTACTAGCCCATTTGTATGCAAAAAGAAAACTATTTAAATCTTTATAAAAGAGTATACTTTATAAAAGAGTATACTATTAAATATAACACCATTATTTCCGCCCATATACTAATTAATTACATACTTAATTGTGTTCGTTAATAAATTATTCTAAATAAATGTGGATTTGAGGCAGAAATCAATATAATAATAAGTTATCAAAATGAACGTCTCTGTTGTTATAAATAAGCATTTATTAAAAAATGAAATATAATTTTTAAGGTGTTACTTTTTACCACACTGTCTAATACACATACAAAACTCAGTTTTTTAGTATTTGGGGCAATTATTATTAATCAACGCAAACAGTCAGTTAATGTAGTTGAATACTGGAATCATATTAATTGATCTTCTTTATCAAATATTTAAATAGTTTTTTTTATATTTTTTAATGAAATAAACGAACTATATCTACAATATTAGTATCTGTACTCTTTAAAAAATTGGTACATCTTTAAAAATAATCTAAAATGTCACTTTTCCATGGGTATATTGATAAATAAGTTCTAAATTACAAGAAAACGCATTTTCTACGGAAACTTAAAGAGATAAGTAAAAAATGGTATAATACAATTTGATAGACAATTAAATTGTGCATCTGATATACCTAAAATATACAGGGCGTTCTATTTAAATTAAAGAAGTTATTGGCGTTTAAAGCTAGAAATTATTTAAAATAAATTTTTAGACACTCTGTATAAGGTAGCATTATTTTTATTATTGCAACACAATAACTGATCAATAAATAAACTTGATACCCTTGGAGAAATAAAGCCTTAAAATTTTTGCTGCAATTTCACAAAATTGAAAATATTTAAAAAACGGTAAGGTGTAATAAACCTTAATCAAATTTACCTTTATTTTAATCGTAGAATCTAAAAATGTAATAATATACAGGGTGTTCCATTTAAAAAAATAAAACTTTGATATTTTTTACTTATTTGGGACATTCTGTATCTTGTAAAATTATTTTTAAATTGTACCTCTAATAGTCCTTTATCGAACCCAAAATTTAAAATTTGTAAAAATGTCATCGTTTAGCTACAGTACTCCGTGTCGTATGTGGTGAACAACCCTGTATAACTTATTAGGCCGTAATTATCTCGGACGATCCTAAAAGTACCAAGAGATCCCAAAAAGTCTTCTAATTCATTATTAAAAATTAATATTAAGTTAGTGTTCAGTTAAAGAATTAGTATACTAATTGGAATATTTGATGTCTGCATGAACCAGAATTTTATTTCTATTTTCTACCTGCCAACGTCCATATTACCGTAATTAGGTTACGAGAATCGGTTTATGCGAATCCACGTCAACAAATGTCAATATGGCGTTGGCGCGTTATAATACAAGCGGCTTTAAATACACTTAACACGTTGAATATGGGACAGGGTATTTGTGACGCACCCTTCAGTTTTTAATTAAAGCCATGCGTTTACAACACATGCTTTAACGTTCATTACGCGCTAAAAAGGTTGATGAAATAATTAAAAGGGGTTTTGCACAGAACATACAATTTTGCAGGTAGAAATAGTATTAGTTCAGTAATATTATGGCTTAAATTGCGATATATCCGACAAAATTCTTAAAGTTTTCAAAATTGGTGGAAATAATCAGGACATCATATGTATTAATAAATTGAAAAGTTCCCACCCGTAAATAGTGTGCGTCATCCCCCAGGACATCGTTTCTACCCCCATTTTGAGTTTTTTTAGATAATCTCGGCAACGGTGCAATTCTCGACAAAAATACCTATACAGGGTTGTTCACCACATACGACACGGAGTATTGTAGCTAAACGATTAGATTTTTACAAATTGTAAGTTTTTGGTTCGTTGAAGGACTATTAGAGCTACAATTTAAAAATATTTTTACAAGATACAGAGTGTCCCAAATAAATAAAAAATATCAAAGTTGTATTTTTTTAAATGGAACACCCTGTATATTATTGCATTTTTAGTTTCTACGATTAAAATAAAGGTAAATTTGATTACGGTTTATTACACTTAAACCTTACCGTTTTTGAAATATTTTCAATTTTGTGAAATTGCAGTATAAATTTTAAGGCTTCATTTCCCCGAGGGTATCAAAATTTTTAATACTCAATATTTACTGAAGTTTATTATTGATCAGTTATTGTGTTGCATTTATAAAAATTATACTACCGTATACAGAGTGTCTAAAAAATTATTTTAAATAATTACTAGCTTTAAACGGCAATAACTTGTTTAATCTAAATGGAACACCCTGTATATTTTATGAGAATCAGATGCACAATTTAATTGTCTATCAAATTGCATTATACCATTTTTTACCTATCCCTTCAAGTTTTCATAGAAAATGCATTTTCTTATAATTTAGACCTCATTTATCACCCATGGAATATTGACATTTTAGATTGTTTTTAAAACAACAAATCTACAAAATGTACAGGCTAGTCATATTATCGTTTTTAGTAAAACGATAATATTACTAGCCCATTTGTACACAAATATACAAAAAGAAAACTATTTAAACTTTATAAAAGTGTATACCTTTAATTAAATATACCACCAGTATTTCTGCCCAAATACTAATTAATTACATACTTAATTGTGTTCGTTAATAAATTATTCTAAATAAATGTGGATTTGAATCAGAAATCAATATAATAATAAGTTATGAAAATGAAAGTCTCTGTTGTTATAAATAAGCATTTGTCAAAATGTGAAATAACATTTTTAAGGTGTTAGTTTTTTTACCACACTATCTAATACACATACATAATTCAGTTTTTTAGTATTTGAAGCAATTATTATTAATCAACGCAAACAGTCAATTAATGTAGTTTGAATACTGGAAACATATTAATTGGTCCTCTTTAACAAATATTTAAACAGTTTTTTTTTATTTTTTAATGAAATAAAGGAACTATATCGACAATATCAGTATCTGTACTCTTTAAAAATTTGGTACATCTTTAAAAATTATTTAAAATGTCCATGTAAAAAAAAAGTATTCCATGGGTATATTGATAAATGAGTTCTAAATTACAATAAAATGCATTTTCTACGGAAACTTGAAGAGACAGGTAAAAATGGTATAATACAATTTGATAGTCAATTAAATTGTGCATCTGATTCTTATAAAATATACAGGGTATTCCATTTAAATTAAACAAGTTATTGCCGTTTAAAGCTAATAATTATTTAAAATAAATATTTAGACACTCTGTATAAGGTAGTAAAATTTTTATTATTTTTTAAAACACAATAACTGATCAATAAATAAACTTCAGTAAATATATAGTATTAAAAACTTTGATACCCTCGGAGAAATGAAGCCTTAAAATGTATACTGCAATTTCACAAAATTGCAAATATTTCAAAAACGTTAAGGTTTAAGTGCAATAAATCTTAATTAAATTTACCTTTATTTTAATCGTAGAAACTAAAAATGTAATAATATACAGGGTGTTCCATTTAAAAAAATACAACTTTGATATTTTTTATTTATTTGGGACACTCTGTATCTTGTAAAAATATTTTTAAATTGTAGCTCTAATAGTCCTTCAACGAACCCAAAACTTACAATTTGTAAAAATCTAATCGTTTAGCTACAATATTCCGTATCGTATGTGGTGAACAACCCTGTATAAAAAATTGTTCTTCGTAACATTCTCTATCAAAAAGATAATTACACTTTTTTTCTAAAGTTAATAATAAAGTGGAAAATAGGGCGCAAATATAAGGATTGGTTGTGACTAACACTATCTGCAGTTCAATCTAATTTAAAGTTTAATGTTTAACGCTAACAAAAAGCAGTAACCACTAAATTATACCTACTTTTATAATTTTAATATACGTTCTTCTCTCACACTCCTGTACCCCTATAAAAACAGTGATTTGTACTTATTTCCACATCACTCTAGAGGTAAAGTATTTGATGCGTTTTTTTAAAGTGGTATCCCCTGTAGGCCTAATCCACTAATTATCAAATTTTAAAGATGGGATTTTATTTAAAAGTTTAAAAGTGCGTCATGCAAATCGTGTAAAGCCGATATCTAGTTTCAGCAATACAATGAAAATTAATGGCCATGATGTTCAAGTTGACTCAACATTACTATTTCAAATAATTATTTGCCCCCTTCATTCTAGCCTGTAGTTAAAAAAGTGCTTTAGTGCTTTCGAATTCATCTCATTCATCTTTCTCTTTTCGATGCGAAAGACCTAATGATGCAAACTAATAAAGCAGCTTTAAAAAATCAGCTTCAAAAACTAATATACCAGATTGTCAATAAAGTTCCAGTACTAGACCCTATTTTTGAAAAACAGGGTAATATTTGCAAAAGGATTTACAGTTCTCAACATTTACAGTCCGCAACTTTTTTAAAAAATTGCAAAAACACTATATTATTTGTACACGCCATTAGCGGTTGTGACACAAACTCGGCTTTTTTTTCAAAGGAAATTTTAATGCAATCAATGTATTCACTAAAAGAAGTGATTTACAACATATACTATGAGAGGGTAAATATAATTTGCAATATTAATGGTATACTTTTTTTAATCAACTAGTCATTAAATGATACACATCCATAATGAACATTTCTTCATAACCTAGATATTTATAACAGGTAGTTCGTATTTCCTGACAATTTTTGTTATCACCTTGTTGATCATATTCATTAGTACCACATAATATGTTTTTTTTCAATTGTTATTCGCAATTCTAGTGAGCTTTTTTATTCACCGATCTCTGTTTTGAAACAAATTTTGTGGCAAATTTTTGTTGATGACAAGACCGAAAACAACAAAATAAAAGAACTACTGAATTTACTCTAGATAAGTTTTCTAAATATTTGACTTAACTTTATTAGGGTATACTTTTTAACTATAATAATTTACAGCTGTATTCAAGTAAAAAACTTTTGAGAAATTTTTTGCTATAAATTCTCAACTTATTTTTACGTAAAAGAATAATTTAATTTTTGTATCTAAAATTAAAGCAAGAATGCTTTTAAAATATTATAGTAATATAAATTCTTCAAAATGTGTGGTCATAA
Organism: Sitophilus oryzae; assembly: GCF_002938485.1. Taxonomy (NCBI): domain Eukaryota; kingdom Metazoa; phylum Arthropoda; class Insecta; order Coleoptera; family Curculionidae; genus Sitophilus; species Sitophilus oryzae. Next base: position 3,283,548 of record NW_022145801.1, on the reverse strand, counting down.
TGTTAAAATGTACGATTCGCATTTCTTCTTAAAAAGTAAAATAATCATTTTACACGCTTGTTTTACAAGATTTAAGTATTCTTTTTACCAAATTCCAATTACACTAAGTACACGTTTTATTCTAAAAGCTCTAGTATTCTGTTTCACATTTATTTTTATTGATGTACAGTACTCCAACCGCCGAGAAAGCTTGGTAAGAAGCGATTTAATCTTCTGCAACTTTATTTCTCCAAGTTTGATGTTCCGACACTAATGACAGCAATCACAGACGCTATCAAGAGATAAAAACGTTTGGAACAAAAAGAATACCTTTTTAGAAACTACATTTTATTTATCCTGTAGATTGTATATTGTTTAACAAGAAAATATAATCAATATTGTCTATATGCACTCAATATATTAAAATCGTATTAAATTTAAAAAAAATTGTCAAAAAGAATGGAAGAATATAGCTTTGTGTGATAGAATTGAAGCAGAATCACATTCTGTACCAAAGAGTATTAATATCTATAAAATAAATCTTCTATTGAACCCTCAAACGTGATCTGATGAGCCAGAAGTTTGCAAACGCTACCCTGATAAAAACTAGATTAAAATATAAATAGCATTTCAAATAAAAAAAAATATGTTGGAACAAATTTCCTTGCGGTATTAGAAGGTTATAAAATAATTGAATATTCTGAAGCTGAACGTTTGCATTAAATTTAAATTATAATCATGTTGGCGGTATTCCATTTACCTGCTGTCAGGAACATAAATCAGCTTAACCTGCTAAAAAATTGAAAATATATTTCACTCATACATTTCTAAAAAATACCATATATATTTAGATGAGGGTGTTAAGTTATTTTTAATACACAAGACGGGTTTAGAAATTATAAAACTATTAAATAACAATAAAGTAAATGACCGTTCTTTTATTATCTTATTATCTTATAATAGTATACTCATTTATGTAGTAATGGGTTTTTATAGTTATTTTAATATATTTATCTAGGTCAGTGAGTTAAGAAGCTCTTAACTCACACATTTTGAGTGAGTTAAGAGCTTCTTTAACTCACGCATTTTCATTACCGCACTCCTTTTCTTTTCATTTCCATAGTTGTGTACTTTTTTTCGGTGCACCATTTTTCATACTTAGGGTAGGTATGTATATTCATACTTTTGTTTTGATCTTGCTGGAAGCAATCCAGAAATGGCTCTGAATGCCTCTTTTTCAGAGAGAATACTTTCCGAATCGCTCATTTTTTAAACTAGTGACATCAATATTATTTACTCTCATATTGACATTGCCATGCATGGTGTTATTTGAACAAAGGTATTAAGATAATTGATTTTTAGGATAGGTATATAGTTAAGTACCGGGTGGCCAACTAAGAATGGACGCCGGCTGTATCTCAGAAACTACTTATCGTATAACTTTGTGAAAAAAAATCTAATAAGTAAATCGACCAAGAGAAATCGCTGGAAATTATTTTCAAGTTCAACATCCGCTAGGGGGCGTTTCTCAGGGTTTTTCTCAAAAATATGCAGGTGAACAGGTAGTTTAAATATTACTATTGTAATCATCGAGAAATTTGTAATTTTTTTGATATAGAGTATTTTGCTCTATCTCATTAAATAAAGTAGTGGGGGAAGGTTAAACTTGCTTTTATTAAAATAAGGATAACTCGGGTTTGGGTTAGCCGATTTAAACAAACTAGGGCTCGTTTAAAAGAGATTTTCTTCCTTAATGATCTCCAGTATAAATGTTGTTTCCATAGTTATTTTCGTGGTAGCTAGAGGGCGCTGTTTGACATCATAACAGATATTGCGTTTTTGCATAACAACTTTAAATAGGAGGCTATACTTTTATTTACACCGTTAAATAGAGCACAAAATTTCCAAAATATTAGCGCAAACCGCAACTTTCTATTTTCTCTCTAACGGGAGATATTAAGAAAATAAATCATATTAGGCTGTCGCCTAGTATTATAAGGTCTAAAAATTATAGTAGTAGGCTAGGAAACAAAAAGAGGTAAATTGGTTACGTCAAAATATCAAAACGTTTAGGTTCAGTTTTCATACATCCGAATTTCGGGCGTTTTTAAAAAAAATGACGTCATAAATTTTTAAACGTGTTTCTGTAAGATTGTCGTCCATTTATATAATTTTTACGAATTTCTTGGTTAATTATACGTAGGTAGTTCTCAGATTAAAATGTCCCAAAGTCGGTCAATCAATAATTTTATTCAAATTTCTTCCGCACCAAGACCTTTGGTCGGTAAATGTTTAGGCAGGAATTCTAGGATGGCGAATGATTGGACTTTTTTAATAATCTGAATGAAATGAACTATCCATAATTTCTAAGAGATAAATTGCCAACTTTGTTAGAGGATCCATCATGATGAAATTACATTTGTTGCAATTTCATCAGCATGAATGTAGTTGGTATAGTTGGTGCAGTTGTTCGCATATTTTGCTATGAATGTGTGGGGCTTCTTGGATACCACTTATTTTGGTAGATAGAGACGCTGGAGCGGAATATTTCCATGGCCAACTAGGTCATCGAATTCAATATGTCTGGGTTTTAATTTATGGGGTCGAATCAAGAACGAACATGGATAAATAACAATTAAATAGTATTAAGATGAAATTAAAATATATGTTTTGATATTTTAACGTAACCAATTTACCTCTCTTTCTTTCCTAGCGTACTACTAACTCGGCGACAGCCTAATATGACTTATTTTCTTAATATCTCCCGTTACAGAGAAGATATAAAGTTCCAGTTTGCACTAATATTTTGGAAATTTTGTGCTCTATTTAACTGTGTAAAGAAAAGTATAGCCTCCTATTTAAATTTTTATGCAAAAACGCAATATCTGTTATGATGTCAAACAGCGCCCTCTAGCTACCACGAAAATAAATATGGAAACAAAATTTATACTGGAGATCATTAAGGAAGAAAATCTCTTTTAAACGAGCCCTAGTTTGTTTAAATCGGCTAACCCAAACCTGAGTTATCCTTATTTTAATAAAAGCAAGTTTAACCTTCCCCCACTACTTTATTTAATGAGATAGAGCAAAATACTCTATATCAAAAAAATTACAAATTTCTCAATGATTACAATAGTAATATTTAAACTACCTGTTCACCTGCATATTTTTGAGAAAAACCCTGTTTTCTGGTTGGATATCAGAGAAACGCCCCCTAGCGGATGTTTTTCGAACTTGAAAATAATTTCCAGCGATTTCTCTTGGTCGATTTACTTATTAAAATTTGTTTCCCAAAGTTATACGATAAGTAGTTTCTGAGATACAGCCGGCGTTCATTCTTAGTTGCCTACCCGGTACAATCAATTTTAAAATTCGTTGTGCGTTTTTATAGTTAGACGTAGATAAAATATTGTACAATACACGCGAGTGAACTCCATTAAGATACTTATGGTGTTACACAACTCGTGCTACGCACTCGTGCAACTTTCACACGCGTGTCTTAATGATACTGTCAACTCACTTGTATCGTAAATATATCTATTATCGCATTATAGCGGCTCAACAGGATGCGTCAAAGTAATAATTTTTTTTAAATATTAAAATGAGAGAAAATTTACTAAATACAAACAGGAACTCTCATTTTTAAAGCCGTTTATTTCAGATATTTATAAAAGTAACGTCTATTTATTAACAAATAGTTGTTCGGTTACTGAAAATTTATATCACTATAATTAAGATAAGGACTGAAATAGTCCACATACCAAACATAAAGAGGGAACACTTTAAAGCAACATAAAACAAGATTTTACAACTCCTCACTCTTGCGCATAGTTTTCTGGGTCTATAAGTAAGGAATTTAACTGCTAGTAATGGAAATGCCGGTGTGCAATTTAAACCAGCGTATGTATTTGCAGTTTTATTTACAGTCCGAAGAGACTAGCAAAATACTTGAGAGATAAAATAGTTCTGAGAGTATAAGTATACGAGCGGAACTCAATGGATATATACGTAGTTTACTTTATAAATTATTTAGCATTTAGTGTACAAATTTTACTTGAACTTTAAGAAAAGCAAAACATATTATTATTAAAGATACTATAATATATAAAATATAGATAGATGAAACTCAATAATATTTAAATCGAACTACACTATTTAAAGAAGAAAATATTTGCCCAATGTGTACTACCAGTCATGACGTATGCATGCAAAACCTGGACACTTAAAATGGACATCATAAGGAAAATCCAGGGTGCACAACGCCAAATGAAATAAAATATGCTGGGAATTAACAAGAGACACCGTAAAAGAATGTAGAATGTAGAATGAGTAAGAGGGGTGATTAATCACTGCGGCCTTAAAAATCTATTGTGCCCCCCTTCCTTGGGCCATCATACAATCTATAACCCATCATACCCCTGCTGTAGATGCTGTAGAGGGGACAGGATATTTCCCAGCCTCCTCTGACAACAGTTCTTCATCCGAGGGTACACACCCTTCCAGGGTTGGAGTTTGGCCCTCCGTGCCGCTCTTCACAGTCGAGGCATCAGCCAGAGACAAGCTCCAGCCTCCACCTCTTTAACTTGGTCTCTCCTTAGACCTGATACTCAAGTTCCCACTCCTAAAATTTCGAAATCAAACACTATCACTTTACTATCTAATCTATTTAACATTAATTTAACAATTCCTATTGTAAGGATAATCCTAACCCTCCTTCCTCAAGTTGATGACTCGCCAACTCGATGTCCTTACATTGAAGTTCTACCTTGGATAAGGCTCAGCAGGTAGGTAGTGTCTTTCCCCTTACTGCTCGGCAGAAAGACCATTATGGCCGCCCCTTTAGGGACGTTTTCTCCCTTCACTGCAACCAGTTCCGGCCCTTGCCAATTTTTAAGCTTAGGTGCTTATTTCCACCAACCAATTCGCCGATTCTTAAGATACACAATCTATGAGGATCATGCCTAGGGGGGCTTACCCACAGCTTCACCGGTGGAGTTTTTGATACTAGATCTCATAGTGTTCCCACGAGACGCTAGGGATAGTCGGTGCACTTCTACAGAGCCCCGCATGCAGAAGTAAGGAGGAAATACAATAGGGTGCCCCCTGATGCCCCAAGGTTGAGTCCAGTAATGGCTAGTCCTCTATCGAGCAACGCATCCCTTTCACCTCATCCCGTCATCGTAGGATGTAGGTTTTTGATGAGGTTGTCTCCTCTTGATCCAGGCGGTTAAGCCAAGACCCCCCACACCCTCTACCCGCGAGATATGACCACAGTCAGTAGAGGGTGCCTGGTATGACGGATAGGGGTAGCCCCGTCCGGCATCGTTATATGTCTTGGTGCAATTCCCTGGGGCACACTACATTCCTTGGGGCACACTGTAGGTACACTACAGCCAGGGACAAGACGATGAGTGAGATGCTTGTTAGATCAAGCTAAGTGCTAGGGGGACTCCCCCCAGCACCTGACCAGGGGCTTCCCTACCAACGACAAGATCTTGCATCTCCTAGGGAAAGGACCGTAACAGAAAAGAGTGGATACCAGATGTCATCCACAGAGTAAAATCCCTCAGATGGCGATGAGCAGGACAGCTGGCAAGAAGAATAGACAATAGATGGACCACAAAAATTACAGTATGGTACCCACGGGGAATTAACAGATCTAGAAGAAGACCGAACCTGAGATGGGACAATGATATTAGAAAATTAGCAGGGATAACTTGGGCCCGCATAGCCGACAATAGACAATAATGGCTCCTACTACAAAGGGAGTATCTAAATATGTGAGGGAGATTACACCATAATTGGAAATGGTTGAATAAGCTGATAAGAAAAATATAAGAATAAGCTGATAAGAAAAATAAGTAGTCTGTGAACTAAGAAATTTAAACTAGGCAACTTATTATGTTCAATTCCATGAGAAGAAGAATTTGAGATATATCTAAAAGTAGTGTTTCTTTTGCTGTTGGAGGAACCAAAGGTTCCTACCTCAAGTTCCCACTCTTAAAATTTCGAAATCAAACACTATCACTGTACTATCTAATCTATTTAACATTAGTTTAACAAACAGTATTCAATAACATTTTCGGACCATGTTGATATTACTCTATGTAATTTAAACATCGTGTTATTCACAATCCGATCATAGAAATCCAATTTCGTTAGTTCAACAAGCTATATTTACAAAATTTAGAACAGATTAAACTAACAATAAGGTAGTCAGTTGCATTAACAAATCGATACAAAACATAATGCAATTTATTTCTTGTTACACTTAGTACATTGTAAGAGAAGTAATATATTTTCGTAAATAACTTAAACCAGACACTTATTTCTAAATATAAATGCTGTATTAAAAGGCATACCTATAAAGGCTTTCGCAGCTAAAAGTTTTAATGTAAAACTTTTGTTAACTTCGTGAGATTTTTTGTGAGTAGGCGAGGGAACAATTGTAGTCAGAAGAGACTTTTGATGTAACGTTTTCATTTTAGTATAGTTCTATTTAGAATTCCAGTTATTAAATATGAAATGTATAAGGCCCTTTATATTGTGGTACTTTAAAAGTTATTTTTGAAACTACGTAACTACTATAACTAAATTTTTATTATCTAAACTTATTAATTTGTTTTATTTTATTATATACAAATATTTTTACACTAATACACGGTAAATATAAATAACATTTAATAGTTATTTTTTATACAAGACGATAAAATGATATTTTATCGTCGACCGAAAAGATTAATGAAATCGCGAGTGAATTAATTTCTGGAGACGATAATGCAATTTTATCGTCGTGTATAAAACAATAATTTTTTCCATAGCGAGTTACGTTTTAAAAAATATTCTGAAATTATTATTTCAAGGAATTTATTACGAGTAGAAAAAAATATTGTGCTGGGTTGGCATTGGTTTCTATGTAATTTGACAAATAAATAAAGCTGTCTCTTTAGTTGTCAGTTTTGAGTCAATATTTTTAATTCTCTTTCGTGTCGATTGCTGATTGAATTGTGGCCATAGATAAAGAAAATAAATTTAGATTGGAATGCTCGTCAAAATTTTGGGTCGCAAAATTTTTTTGGGTCGCGACCGTTGTACGCGATCTGGCGCTGCTATAGCGGTTGCTAAGAACAACTGCAAACAAAAACAGAAATAATTTTTACTTGTCCAGATATATTGTCAAAGTCAGAATCTTCAAAAATTATAAAATCTTTCAAAATCTAAACCGCTCTCATTGGAAAAATTCCGAAAAGTGTTTAAAACGTCCATTTTCAAAGTAATTATTGCTATCTTGTGAGTTTAATTCAAGTTTTATTTACTCAAACCGGTGGTAACTGTGAAAAAGTGGCATTAAAAACTTAAAAAGTTGTGCTGTGAACTGCAAAAACCATCGTGGATCGTGGTATAACGTCGCACAGTGGGGTATTTGACACAGATAGTTGATCGAAATTATTTTTTTTTAATTATTGCTAATTTCAATTAAAGAGGAAATAATATGAACAAAATAAAGGATAATTCGTCGATTCTAAAAAAAGAAAGAAAAATCACTGTTCCAGTGTTTCCACGGACAATGCCACTAATACCAGTAGTAGTATCGCAACTAATACTACTAATGCTACGACTGATCCGCGAGCAATGCCCATACCACTAAAGTCGCTACTAATGCCAACGATTCCATCGCGATTTACACCTCGCATTAGTATATCACTGATTGGCAAATTAGGGGAAACCAAGAATGTTTTTCTCATTTTATCAGCAAACTCGCAAAAAGTCGCAGTATTTTATTTTACTGTATGAAAGCCCAATGTTTACTAAGTAAAACGTATATAGACAATATGCTGAATTGTTCGAAATGCGCAACTAAATCTCTAAGTATAATAAAAATGTCACAAATTTAATCAAATTTTCTGAACGCTCAACTTTTAGTTGCAAAAAAAATCGTTAGTATAGAAAATATCAAAATAAATAATACGTTTTTGTAGAATACATACCTGCAGCTTGCTGAGCCATTTTCAATCAAAACAATAATATAAACGTAAAAAGAGCACAAGAACAAAAACAATTTATAATTTTAGATATAAAATTTAGCCATTTACCTCTTATCTTTGAGAAGTAACAACTTTGACGTTTCGTTGAAACAAATGAATGCAACTAAACACACCCATAGCAACGCCATTCATTGCAGACATGATTTAACTTATCATTTATCTTTTTTTGGGAAATCTTAAATACATTTGCTTTTTCGAATTTCGATCACCTTTTTCATGCTAATACCCCACCGTGCGTCGGTTTCCAATGTTTCATAGGTATTTCATACATGTCCTTATATAAAATAAAGTTTCTTGTATGCAACACACTGTATTTTATTTATAAAATTAAAAGAAAATAATAATAAATTTGAATAGATAATATCTGGCGATATCATTCCGGAAAAAGCCGAACCGCTCCGAAATTTTCAAAACCGTTGCAAGAATAGCGCCAAATAGTGTTTACATTGTCCTTATGCGCATTTTCTAATCTAAACTTATTGGAATGGCTCAAAACGTAAATTACCAACAGAATTAATAAGAAATAAGTAAATTACCAAAAGATATTCAGGCTGAGGCGACAAACGCCATATCCAAACTACTTCCATTTAAATCCCGAATATCTTATTAAAAGGTATACAAAAATTTTCAAAAATGGAAGCAATTAAAAAACGTGCGAGAAGAAATAAAGTTTTTAACCTATCCTCACTGTTAAAGTATCATTTAATCTACCCTTGTGGTTAAAGTACTATTTTATTTACTATTTTTGATAGATATAAGGCAATTTTAACAGTTGCTGTGGAAAAAAATATTACTTAATTATTCTAATTTTTTTTTCGATTATCTACTATTTTTCATTTTAAAACTAATAAACTTCAACAAGTTATTAAATTTTAAATGATAATTTTAAGAACCTTTTAAGAACTCAAATCGATGGCCCTTTAAGTTTGCCTTCACTAGAGTACCTTAATTAGATAATATTTATTAGCAGTAACTCAATTTAATTTGTCGACTATAAGTAATTAAGAAGCTTATACAGGATTAAAAAAATATTTAGCTTTGTATACAAATAATATTTAAATTTGTAAAACTAAAATAGTGTAAAATGATACGCCCTAGTTATACAGGGTGAATCTTAAATAAGTGCAAATATTTTCAGGCGTTGGGTCTAGATAAAAGATACATATTTTCTCTCTACCGTGTTTCGAGATATGTTATTTTGAAAATTTCAAAAAAGGGATTTCTTTCTTGTAAATATAATCTATTACCTATGTTGCCATATTATAAAGATAATGTTTCTTAACTAAAAATTTAAAAAAATTATAATTTTTTTTTTAAAAATTCCAGATTTAAAAAAACATTGGCACTAACAATACTAATAAAAGTAATAAAAACACTCCTAAAAATAGTTGCACTTATTTAAGACACACTCTGTATATACTTTATTAATTTTGACTTTATTATTTAATCTTATATTCAAACCAAAAATTTTTTAATTGTATTTTTTATCTATTAGGCACATTTTAAACAGTATTTATTATTTAATTGTATTATTTACTTTTTTAAAACGAAGCAGTCAAAAACAGAAAATAACAAAATAAAAATATATTTTAGGAAGAAAAGTTAATAAACAATAAATTATAATTTTGAAAATTTAATTGTGCACTACACAATTAAGGAACTTTATTCAGAACCTCTAATTTAGTAGAATAAATTAGTGAATTCAATTATTATACTCTATTATTAAAAGTTCACCATCATTCACATTGTTACCAAAATTCATTTAAAATTAATGAATATCCTAGTAGTAGCTCCATAGAGTAAACTATATTAATTAGCTTTGAGAACAATATTTTTCTTTTTAATTTCTAAAAGTTTCTCTTGACAGCTGATAATTAAAGGCCTAAATAAGATTAGTCACGCATGCGCAATAGCATTTTCAATTTAAAGTACAGGAAAAAGTTAAGTTTGTCAACTTTTTCTACTATTCCGTTACTACTTTTTCTACGTTCTGAATTTTTACATTAAAATTAAATTAACTCATTTCTACGCTAATTGGAAACACTAATATATTCGACTAGATTCTGAACAAAAATTATTTTTATTCTTTTCATAATTTTTGGGTGTATGATTTACTTTTATGTATTCTTCATAAATAACATTTTACTAAAACTATTTTGAGATTTACAATATGTTTTTAATACCTTATACAGGGTTGTTCACCACATACGACACGGAATATTGTAGCTAAACGATTAGATTTTTACAAATTGTAAGTTTTGGGTTCGTTGAAGGACTATTAGAGCTACAATTTAAAAATATTTTTACAAGTTAGAGAGTGTCCCAAATAAATAAAAAATATCAAAGTTGTATTTTTTTAAATGGAACACCGTGTATATTATTACATTTTTAGTTTCTACAATTAAAATAAAGGTAAATTTGATTAAGGTTTATTACACTTAAACCTTACCGTTTTTGAAATATTTTCAATTTTGTGAAATTGCAGTATAAATTTTAAGGCTTCATTTCTCCGAGGGTATCAAAGTTTTTAATACTAAATATTTACTGAAGTTTATTTATTGATCAGTTATTGTGTTGCAATAATAAAAATTTTACTTATACCGAGTGTCTAAATATTTACTTTAAATAATTATTAGCTTTAAACGGCAATAACTTGTTTAATTTAAATGGGACACCCTGTATATTTTATGAGAATTAGATGCACAATTTAATTGTCTATCAAATTGTATTATACGATTTTTTACCTATCTCTACACGCCTTTTTCTTGTAATTTAGAACTCATTTATCAATATACCCATGCAATACTGACATTTTAGATTATTTTTAAAGATGTACCAAATTTTTAAAGAGTACAGATACTAATATTGTCATTATAGTTCGTTTATTTCATTAAAAAATATAAAAACTGTTTAAATATTTGTTAAAGAGAACCAATTAATATGATTCCAGTATTCAAACTACATTAATTGACTGTTTGCGTTGATTAATAATAATTGCTCCAAATACTAAAAAACTTAATTATTTATGTGTATTAGACAGTGTAGTAAAAAAAAACTAACATCTTAAAAATGATATTTCATTTCTTGACAAATGCTTATTTATAACAACAGAGACATTCATTTTCATAACTTATTATTATATTGATTTCTGATTCAAATCCACATTTATTTAGAATAATTTATTAACGAACACAATTAAATATGTAATGAATTAGTATTTGGGCGGAAATACTGGTGTTATATTTAATTAATGGTATACTCTTTTATAAAGATTTAAATAGTTTTTTTTATATAAATGGGTTAGTAATATCATCGTTTTACTAAAACGATAATATTACTAGCCTGTACATTTTGTACATTTGTTGTTTTAAAACAATCTAAAATGTCAATATTCCATTGGTATATTGATAAATGAGGTCTAAATTATAAGAAAATGCATTTTCTACGAAAACTTGAAGGGATAGGTAAAAGTTGTATAATACAATTTGATAGACAATTAAATTGTGCATCTGATTTTTATAAAATATACAGGGTATTCCATTTAAATTAAACAAGTTATTGCTGTTTAAAGCTTAGTAATTATTAAAAATAAATTTTTAGACACTCTGTATAAGGTAGTATAATTTTTATTATTGCAACACAATAACTGATCAATAAATAAACTTCAGTAAATATTTAGTATTAAAACTTTTGATACCCTCGGAGAAATGAAGCCGTAAAATTTATAGTGCAATTTTACAAAATTCAAAATATTTCAAAAACGGTAAGGTTTAAGTGTAATAAGCCTTAATCAAATTTACCTTTTATTTTAATCGTAGAAGCTAAAAATGCAATAATATACAGGGTGTTCCATTTAACCCAAAACTTACAATTTGTAAAAATCTAATCGTTTAGCTACAATACTCCGTGTCGTATGTGGTGAACAACCCTGTATATAGACTAGCTACCTACGTAGTTAGTTTTTTTTTTTCAAGAATTATATCAAACTTCAATTTTAACTCTCATTAAAGTCGAATTTAAAATTAACAATTACTACCAAGTGATTGTTACATAATTAAGGAAAACCAAAATAATTTATAAAGTTACCAAGCTTATTAAAATTTTCCTTATGTATGCTATTTATTTTATCCATCTGTTTTAAACTTGCTGTATTGACATATTATTTTATAATATTTATCTGTTAAGTAATTTCTTAAAATTATGGTTAAAGAATTCTGTTATATCATAAAAACGATCATTAAATTTGTACGTTGTATGAAAATAAACTAAAAACTAAATAGTAGTTTTAATAGTTCAATTTTCAAATTTCAGCTACAATTACAAATAGCTAAACTCCTCTATAAAAAGCTGTTATCACAGCTTGAAGCCTCGCAAATTTAACTTTATTGATTCAGACCTACTCTAGTTTCTTTACTGCTTTTGTTGTTTCTAGAAGCTGTTTAATTTACAAATTGCATTTTGCCATTGTAACAATACCCACTTTTAATTTAGAAAAGAATTGTGAATTTAATTATACTCAGCGCTGATTGTATTTAAGAACGTAACAACAGAATGGATTTATACTATTAAAGAAAAGGTGATTTAGTTATGCAAATTTACTGAATCCATATAAAAGATCTAGTTAAAAACGCAAATTTGTATGCTATGAACCTTGAAACAAATTTTTATGTATTTTTATATAAGAATTGTTGTTTTATAAATTATACTAGCGTATACCCGCGACTTCGTTCGCGTCGAATTAATCGTTTATAATGGTGATGATAAAGCAAAGCAAGAATTTCCATTAACATACAAGCTGGATAAAATTTTCTCACATTTATGTCAGCATGAGAAAAAACAATGTGGCGATATTATTATATAACTTGGTAATATTTGAGGGGTAGTTTCATCTCGTTGGAATTTGACTTTCGAAAAATCCGTTTGCCAAAAATAAGCTTTTTACGTCAAGCAGTTTAAGTAGAATCGTGGTTAATCAATTACCCAACTTTTTGGAACACCCTGTATAATTTTTTAAAAAATTTCAAAATATGTAAAAAAAAACAACATATGCGTGTCCAAGCGTTTTCCCGAAAGACTAACCGTTTTTTAAATAACAAAATAAATATTGTAATATTTGAGGGGCGTTTTCACCCTCTTGAAATATGAGGTTCGAGAAACCCCTCCTTATCGAACCTATACACCCCACAGTCAATCCGTTTGGCAAAAAAGCAGAATCGTGATTAGTCAATGGTCATATTTTATGAAACACCCTGTATAAATTTTAAAAAAATCTAAAATATGTAAAACAATAAAATAAAATATACGTGTTTAAGAGTTTTTCAGAAAAACTGACCGGTTTTTAAATAAAAAATATTCTTATATTTGAGGGGTAGTTTCACCCCCTTAGAACTCGAGTTTCGAAAAATCCCTCCTTATCGAACCTCTACACCCTAAAGTCAATCCGTTTTCCAAAAATCAGCTTTTTACGTCAAGCGCTTTAAGCAGGATCGTGGTTAATCAATGACCAGATTTTTTGAAACACCCTGTATACATTTTTAAAAAATCTTAAAATATGTAATAAAACAAAATAAAATATACGTGTTTAAGCGTTTTTTCGGTAACTTGACCGTTTTTTAAATAAAAAATATTTTAATATTTGAGGGGTGGTTTCACCCCCTTGGAATTTCGAAAAATCCCTTCTTATCAAACCTCTACACTCTAGAATCAACCTGTATTCCAAAATTGAGCTTCTTATGGTACGTATACATTGATGCGCGCGCGCAGAGCGTTGTCCGCGCGTTACTTTTATTGTTTTAGCGAACATTCCCCGATCCATAGAAATCCCGCGAACGTTCGTTTCATCGTCAATCATGTCTCTATCGTCCGAGAAGAACTACGTAATTTTAGTGATGAGTAGTGCGACTCTTTAAACACTCCATTAATAAACAATATTCAAAGAAAATATACATACTCAATGATAAATGCGCGCGGTGTCTTCACTGGCTGTCCCAATTGAACAACGAACATAGAAAGCGGAGCGTCGAAAAACCGACTGGAGATGGTTCGCCGCTAGTTGTTTGCGCGCAGAGCGCGCGCAACTTGAAAACACGTACCAATAGAGGCGAATCGGTGCCGCGCGTATATATATAGTATATATACGTACCATTACGTTGAGTGGTTTAAGCAGGATCGTAATTAATCAGTGAGTTAGTCACTTAAGGATTTTATATATTAGTATAGATTTAGTAACATATTTCCAATAATTGTTGAACCTGTGATTTTGTTTCTTAAATTATATTTCGATTATAGTTCAAGATGTTATGTGAAATATACTTTTTATTTTTTTTCAGATGACTAGGCACAAAGGAACTTCTTTTTTATGGTTGTGTATTACTGGTATTACCTTGATCTCTGCAGTTGGAGGTCAACCATTCGTGTCTGATGCAAAGGTATGTAATTAGTATTCTTGTTTTGTACACTCAAATAACAGTAACAATAATAGATGTAATCATAATAATAACCTTTATTAAAGTACCGTTACATTTTCTCTTCAATTAACTAGATATAGTCTATAAAATGAATAACTTTGAATTTTGACCGTTATTTTTTACCAACACGGCAAATATAAAATCCCTCTATCAAAAAAGTTACTGATATTCTTTAAGTATTCTTTAAATTGAGTGCCTGAACGAATCAGATAGGTAACTCTTTTTACTTACGTGAAATAGAAAAGGAAAATAATAAAACAAGTGACAGTTCTTCCTCTTCTTGCAAAAATCAACACAAAATGGCATAATTGTCAAAAGTAAAATGTCATCAGCTTTTGACATTTCTAAATATCAGCCCAATTCCGTCTGTAATAGAACAGCCTCGGAGCGAGATTTATGACGTCACGCTAATTAGATACGGATTAATAAATATGTTGTAGAATACATGGAAAACATAATTATTCCTCGTATTTTTGGTTTGTATTTTAAAAATGATATAGTTTACATGAAATATACATAATATACAGTTAATAAATATAATATATACCTATTTATAGTAATAAATACTTTGGCAAATAAACTATGAACCATACAAATGCAGCAAATGTTTTACAATATACATATAATGAATATGTACATAAGATAATGTGTAAAATGTAAAATATATTTTAAATTTTGGGGCTTGAAAATCGATCTAATTTAACAAAAAACATTCAACATATACGTATATAGTGATGTATTATTATTTGCATGCACAAAATTTATATGTACATATATTTTGCAAGTATCAATGTTCATCAAAGAAAAATTATATTTGCAAATAATACAATATCATAGAAAAAAATGCGTCAGCGATGGCTATGAAATAAAGATCGCTGTCATTTTATAATGTAAAATTATTCTAAAATTTTTGATTTTCTTGGGATTTAGGTTCGCGAAAAACGCTGATTTTATTAGGTTTTTCATTATTTTTTTGGTTTAAAAAAAAACGTTTCGGCTAACATTATAGCCTTCATCAGTGTTGTGTCATATAAAAATATAGTGTCGAATATAATCCAAAAAATTGCATATAAAATATTCACACCAAACCAAACCACATAATGTTTACTGCAATTAATAAACTAATATTAAAACTTGTCAAAAGATAACCACATAAAAGATAACCACATATTTTTTTAAAATTATTATTCTTAACACTAAAACTATCTACATTGACTATGGAGTACGATTTCAGCCATAGTCAAATATAAGGAATAATTATGTTAGCGTGACGTCATAAATCTCGCTCCGAGGCTGTTCTATTAGAGACGGCATTGCGTCAGCATGGTCTCAAGTTGCTAACTTAATAAAATTAACACTAGAAAAGCCCGTGAGATCTGTCAAATTCAAAGTTATTCGTTTCACAGACTATATAACATAGTGTAATATAACATCATAACCCTAATATAATAGGATAACTACTAACATTATACAGGGCGATCCAAACTGCAGATAAAATGAAGTAAAAAAATTGTATAAATGTATGTCCTAAAATGCTTAGTTTTGGAGATACAGGGTGTAGAAATTTCATTTTTATTTCGATTTTTTCCAAATAATTTCTGAAGTAACGTTAATATTTGGAAGAAAATTGGTGTCTGGGAGATTTTTGACATGAAAAATTTGATTTTGACGTCAATTCTCCTATTTGTAGAGGACGCCACCTACATGTATTTTCACTCTTTTGAAGAGTAATAAATTTTCGTCCGTACTTGCATAAAACTACTGAGTGAAAAAATATACATTTCCGTGACTTTTTACGTCAAAAATGTCTCTAGGTAAAAATCGCTACGAGCAAACAGTCCTCAATATATTTAGAATGGAAATAGTCAATACATATCATTATTGAGAAAAAATAAACATGTTGAGTAGAGATAGTTACTTGACTGAAATAATAAATTTGGGAAATTTTTATATTTTCAAATTTATCATATATAAAAGATAAAACGATTTTTGTTGAAGTCTAATAACTATTTAGTCAATATGTTTAATTTATGTCAATGATGGTAGATATTGATAATTTCGATTCCAACTATCTCGAGAACCATTACTCGTAGCGATTTTCACCAAGAGACTTTTTTTCCGTAAAAAACGTCTTAAATGTATATTTTTTTACTCAGTAGTTTTATACAGGTACGAACGAAAAGTTATTACTCTTCAAACCAGTTAAAAAATATGTAGGTGGCGCCTTCTACAAGCAGTAGTCATATTGACATCAAAATCCAATTTCTCATGTCAAAAAAATTCCAATACCAATTTTCATCCAAATATTGACGTTACATCATAAATTATTTAGAAAAAATCGAAATAAAAATGAAACCCTGTATCTCCGAAACTAAGCATTTTAGGACATACATTTATACGAACTTTTTTACTTATTTTTATCTGCAGAATATGCTGCCTAAGTTTCCAGAATATAATTCGGACCACCCTGTATAATGTTCTGTGGCATATTTGTCAATTGTAATCCCTAAATCTATATATATAAATCTGACTGTCCTGACTGATACTGACTCATCAACGCCCAGACCAAACCCTTGACCCTAGAAAGCTGAAATTTTGCACAGGGGTTCCTTTTATGATGTTTACGTGAGATAAGAAAGGATTTTTTAAAATTCATCCCCTAAGGGGGTAAAAAGGGGGGTGGAATATTACAATATTTTTTATTTAAAAAACGGTCAAGTTTCCGAAAAAACGCTTAAACACGTATATTTTATTTTCTTTTTTTACATATTTTAAGATTTTTTAAAAATGTATACAGGGTGTTTCGAAAAATCTGGTCAATGATTAATCACGATCCTGCATAAAGCGCTTGACTTAAAAAGCTGATTTTTGAAAAACGGATTGACTTTAGGGTGTAGAGGTTCGATAAGAAAGGATTTTTCGAAACTCGAATTCTAAGGGGGTGAAACCACCCCTTAAATATTAGAATATTTTTTATTTAAAAACCGGTGAGTTTTTCCGAAAAACTCTTAAACACGTTTATTTTATTTTGTTGTTTTACATATTTTAAGATTTTTAAAAAATGTATACAGGGTGTTTCATAAAATATGGTCATTGAGTAATCACGATTCTGCTTAAACTGCTTGACGTTTAAAGCTGATTTTTGGCAAACGGATTGACTGTGGGGTGTAGAGGTTCGATAAGAAGGGGTTTCTCCAATCTCAAATTCCAAGAGGGTGAAAACGCCCCTCAAATAATCTATACTAATATATAAAATTCTTAAGTGACTCACTGATTAATCACGATCCTGCTCAAACCACTCAACGTAAGAAGCTCAATTTTGGCATACAGGTTGATTCTAAGGTGTAGTGGTTCGATAAGAAGGATTTTTCGAAATCCCAGTTCCAAGGGGGTGAAACCACCCCGCAAGTATTACCATATTTTTTATTTAAAAAACGATCAAGTTTCCGAAAAAACGCTTGAACACGTATATTTTATTTTGTTTTTTTACATATTTTAAGATTTTTAAAAATGTATACAGGGTGTTTCGAAAAATCTGGTCATTGATTAATCACGATCATGCTTAAAGCGCTTGACGTAAAAAGCTAATTTTTGGAAAACGGATTGACTTTAGCGTGTAGAGGTTCGATAAGAGGGGATTTTTCCAAACTCGAATTCTAAGGGGGTGAAACCACCCCTCAAATATAAGAATATATTTTATTTAAAATCCGGTGAGTTTTTCGGAAAAACTCTTAAACACGTATATTTTATTTTGTTGTTTTACATATTTTAAAATTTTTTAAAAATTTATACAAGGTGTTTCATAAAATAGAACCATTGAGTAATCACGATTCTGCTTAAACTGCTTGACGTTTAAAGCTGATTTTGGCAAACGGATTGACTGTGGGGTGTAGAGGTTCGATAAGGAGGGGTTTCTCGAATCTCAAATTCCAACAGGGTGAAAACGCCCCTCAAATATTACAATATTTGTTATTTAAAAAACGGTTAGTCTTTCGGGAAAACGCTTGGACACGTATAATTTATTTTGTTTTTTTACATATTTTGAAATTTTTGTAAAAAATCATACAGGGTGTTCCAAAAAATTAGGTAATTGATTAACCACGATTCTGCTCCAGTTTGTATGTTAATGGAAACTCTTGCTTTGCTTTATCATGTCACCATTACAAATTACAAATGATTAATTCGACGTGAACGAAGTCGCGGGTACATGCTAGTATTTTATAAAATAACATTCAGGTATTACATGATTATTGGTTATTTGTAATCTGTCCCCAGTATGTGGAAACCAGATATTAATCGTCTGAAAGTCTTCCTCTGCTAATCTTCTGAAATTCGACTATAATACAAATAATTTTTTCTAATTCTTTAAATTGGAAAAACAACCATCAAGGTGTAATCCATTTTAATATATCTAATGTTATATAAAAGATTTTAAACTCTTTCCACATAAACTTTTAATGCAACGTTGCACCAAATATTTTGGAACAAAGTAGCGCTTCAGGTCGCTCGTTTTATTTGAAACTTTTTCCGGAAAGTTTTTTAACTCGATTTCAAACAATCCCCCCAGCCCCGAGTTGGGGTCCGATACGGGTGATTGAACCTGTCCATTGCATAATGGATTACGGTTTGAAAAGGAACGATGATATATCCTGCTTTAGGAATTAGTTTAAATGTCATTAATTTTAAATAGGGCAGGATAAATACAGCAATCTAACGCCTATTTGAGTTTGGTTAATTTAATTTTGCCATTTTTGTATACAAGGTGGTCCGAACTGTATTCCGGAAAGCATATTCTGCGATTTCGGCAGCATATTCTGCAATTAAAAATAAGTAAAAAAGTTCGTATAAATGTATGTTCTAAAATGTCTAGTTTCGGAGATACAGGGTGTAAAAATTTCATTTTAATTACGATTTTTTCCAAATAATTTCTGAAGTACCGTTAATATTTGTATGAAAATTGGAGCCTAGGAGTTTTTTGACTTGACAAATTTGATTTTGATGTCAATATGACGCCTATTTGTAGGGGACGCCACCTACATGTGTTTTAACTGTTCTAAAGGGTAATAACTTTTCGTCCATACCTGTATAAAACTACTGAGTGAAAAAATATACATTTCAGTGACTTTCTACGTAAAAAATGTCTCTTGGTAAAAATCGCTACGAGCAACCGTTCTGCAGATATTTAGAAAATAGTCAGTACATGTCATTATTGATAAAAAATAAACACGTTGAGTAAATATTTATTTGACTGAATAAATAATAAATTTGGCAAATTTTTATTTTTTTTATATTAATCATAAATGATGATAGAACACTTTCTGATGAACTTTTGGCACAAAAACATTTAAAATTTATGATTTCAATCTAATAACTATTTAGTCAACATGTTTAATTTAAATTATGTGAATGATGACAGGTATTGATAATTTCGATTCCAAATATCTCGAGCACCATTACTCGGAGCGATTTTTACCAAGAGACCTTTTTTAAGTAAAAAAAGTCGTAAATGTATATTTTTTTACTCGGTAGTTTTATACAGGTACCGACGAAAAGTTATTATTCTTCAAACCAGTTAAAAGTATATACGTGGCGCCCTCTACAAGTAGAAGTCATATTGACATCAAAATCAAATTTCCCGTGTCAAAAAACTCCCAGACACTAATTTTCATCAAAATATTGACGTTACTTCAGAAATTAATTGGAAAAATCGAAATAAAAGAGAAACTTCTACACCCTGTATCTCTGAAACTAAGCATTTTAGGACGAACATTTATGCGAACTTTTTTACTTATTTTTATTTGCAGAATATGCTGCTGAAGTTTTCGGAATACAGTTCGGATCACCCTGTATAATTCTCGTAAGTATATTTTTATTACGTTATGTTATATTATTTAAAATATATATATATATATATATATATATATATATATATATATATATATATATATATATATATGTTATATATATATATATATATATATATATATATATATATATATATATATATATATATATATATATATATATATATATATATATATATATATATATATATATATATATATATATATATATATATATATATATATATATATATATATATATATATATATATATATATATATATATATATATATATATATAATAAATAATATTTTCTTGCCTTTAGCTGTGTATTTTTTCTAATTTCGAAAAATCGAAAGTAGAGAAAAAATTAAAAAAAATAAAAAGTAAAATATATACTAATATAATATATTTTTAATTTTTTCTCTACTTTCGATTTTTCGAAATTAGAAAAAATACACAGATAAAGGCAAGAAAATATTATTATTAAATAATAAAATATAAATATTATTTATTAATATACACTAAAGCTGTAAGAATTTTGTTCATTTCATATATATATATATATATATATATATATATATATATATATATATATATATATATATATATATATATATATATATATATATATATATATATATATATATATATATATTTTTTTTTTTTTTATTCATTCGTTAAGAATGTCACGGCTTCATTGTGTTGTTTGCCGGTTGATGATGGATTTTTGCAGGTTCGGGTCTCAACCAGAGGCCTAAGAACTCCCGCAAGTGTTTGCGTAATATTTGCGCTGTCCCAAAGATCGCTGTTTTCTGGAGCTGGGCGGTGCTTAACTCCATGATCTCGAGGTCAATAAGGTGTTTCCCCAAATTCGACGTGATGGCTCCCATGGCTCCTATGACAATTGGGATGACTGAGAATGGTTTTCTCCATAGGCGGGTCATTTCTCTTCCTAGCTCCTGGTATTTATTGATTTTTTCGATCTCCTTATCTCTCACTCGGGGGTGTCCAGCGATGGCTATGTCTATTATATTGATGGTTTCTTGGGTTATCACCACGATGTCCGGCGTATTGTGTTCAATTCGTCTGTTCAATCTGTCTGGATTCGGAAGTCCCAAAGTATTTTTCCCCTATCGTTTTCAACCACCTTTTCTGGGTAGTGGTTGTACAACCACCTTTACTGGGGCGCCGATGTTTTTGCAGATGTTTCAATGGATCATGCTGGCTACGTTATCGTGTCGTTTCTTATATTCCGTTTGTGCGATCTTACTGCATCCTGACACTAGGTGGTCAATGGTCTCATCTTTATCTCTACAGAGTCTACATTTTGGATCATCTGTCGTTTTTGTACTCTGTATTTAATTGCATTTGTTGTGAAGGCTTGATCTTGTGCTGCAAAAGATGGCTGCTTCTATTTCTTTACAGGTTGTCCCATTCGATATCCATTGGTATGATTTTTATCATCTGCGTTTTCTTTAATATTTCTTGCGTAACTACCGTGGAGGGTTTATTATTCCAGTTTGCTATTCTAGCTGATATAATCTTTTGTTTGTATATTTTCTTGTTGTCCTCTTTTACATTTAAGATATTTTCTTTTAATATCTCATGGATTAGTTTCTCACGACTTGTTTTGAGATATTGGCTTAGGCTTATTTTCTCCTCCTCCACAGTTTGTAACACTTGGACAAGTCCTCTTCCTCCTATTCGTCGCGAAATGTAAAGCCTGTCGATATCACTCTTGGGATGCAATGCTTGGTGCATTGTCATGATTTTTCTTGTTCTTTTATCAAGTTCTTCAAGTTCTGCTTGTGTCCAATCTATTATTTCCTGCAGTGTATCTTATGACCGGAACTGCCCAAGTGTTTATGGCTTTGATACTATTTCCTCCATTCAATTTGGTTTTTAATATTTTTCTAACCCTTTTCAGATATTCTTGGCGACTAGATGCTTTAACCTCTTCGTGCAAGAGATCGGCCGCTTCGAGAATTCCCAAGTATCGGTATTTACTGATTCTATGAGCTTTCCTCTTCGTAAAGTCATTGTCGCACATTTGTCTAATCCAAACTGCATTCCAATGTCCTCGCTGAATATCGGACCGTGTTCAGCAGCGATTCAATGCCTCCTCGAGTTCCAGCGTACAGCTTGAGATCATCCATGTATAGGAGGTGGTTGATCTTTCCAGCTCGCCCTGATACCTGATAGCCCACCTTGGATTTGTTGAGCAGAGTTGTCAAAGGGAAAAGAGCCGTCGTGAAAAGCAACGGAGAGAGAGAATCTCCTTGGAAAATTCCTCTTTTGATCTTTAACTGGCCATAGTCCTGTCCTCCAACATACAGATTGGTTCTCCATGAGTCCATGCCCTTGGATATAAACGTTGTTATTTTATTACTAATACCGTAAATATTCAGGCATTCCCGGATCCAGCTATGCGGTAGAGAATCGAAAGCTTTTCTATAATCTATCCAAGCCATATGCAGGTTTGTTTGCTTTCTTCTGCAGTTTTTTAATACCATCTTGTCGATTAATAGTTGATCCTTTGTACCTCTAGTTTGTTTACAGCTTCCTTTTTGTTCCACTGGGTATAGGTTGTTTGTTGTTAGGTGTGCATATATTGCCTCTCCTAATATACCCGTGAGCACTTTAAATGTCGTTGGAAGACACGTGATTGGTCTGTAATTGCTTGGAATTGCACCTTTTTGGGGATCTTTCATGATAAGAAACGTTTTTTATATATATAAAATATATATATATATATATATATATATATATATATATATATATATATATATATATATATATATATATATATATATATATATATATATATATATATATATATATATATATGTTAGTAGGTACATAATAAACTGAATAATATGAACGCATACCATCTATCACTATACAGGGTCTTAAATAAGTGCAAATATTTTCAGGGCTGGTAGATCTCGAAAAAAAGAACATATTTTCTCTTTTCCTTTTTCAAATAAATCCAATATAAATTTTATTAGTTATTTTACTTTAAAAATTTAAAAATATGTACCGTATGATCAAAAAAAACGGCGTCCAGTTGGCTTGGAAAGGACGATCGATGACATTTCCCATCTAAATTTACATATAAAATGACAGCGATCTTCATTTCATAGCCATCGTTGACGCCGTTTTTATTCGATCATACGGTATATTTTTTGCCTAAATTTGAGAACCACTTGATGTATTCTGGGTTTTCTTTCTTGTAAATTTAATCTATTATCATTGTTGTCATATTATAAAGAAATTGGGTTTTTTAACTACAAATTAAAAAAATTCCAAAAAAAAACACATTTTCAAAATAAAAGTTTGCAAAAAACCTCATAGACGTGTTTCTGGCGCTTATATTTATTACAATTATATTTTCCTTACGATTTCAACAGCAGATTTTACAATTTAACACAATAAATACGTAAACAGAGTTGAACCAACCGTATGCGTATATCTCGAATTTTCGCTTTACAGTGCAGATAAAAATAAAAACAACGCTAACAAAAGTGCTATTCGCAGTAGTTCTGTTTTAAACTTTTGAAACTGGAAGTTACTAACTGAATTACAAAAAATTCCGCATCTCCCCCAAGTCGGTCGATATCAAGCTTACTGATCCGCTTAATTCAATAGTGGATTGTTGTGTACTCTCGTGCCATTTTTGACAATTCAATTTACAAGTAAAAATATTAAAAATGGATATGTGTAATAAATGAATTTTGTTAAATATTGGTAATAATACAAAATATTTTAAAATATCTTTATACCAGTGTTTTGTTTATTTAGATAGTGTCTATGAAATTAAGAAGAGCTTATATTATTGTATAAAAAATAAGAAACAAAAAAGTAAGAAGCTATTTTTTGGTAAACAGCCATTGAAGTATCTAAATGAATACACCTCAAAGTTCTCATAAAAATGCAATAAAAATTACAATCAGAAAAAAAGTACTTTTTCCTCTTATACAGAGTGTTTCAAAAACATGTACCATCTCTCAAGGGGAGATTCCTCACGTAAAAATAAGATTTATTAAAAAATTTCCAATTTTTTTTTCAAAAGATTCCAAAGTGTATAGCCGGATTAATATGTCCCGCGGCTTTTTTGACTCGCACTCAAGGGATCGATTTGATGTCGAATCAAAATAATTCACTTAAATTTTGAGCTTTTTAACTCAAACGATTTTCGAGATATTGAAAAAAATCTGTTTTTTCAATTTAATCTGTTTAATTTTTGTTTTTTTTAGAAGTCTAAGACATGAGAAAAAATTTTATGTCAATCACTAAAAATTGTCAGAAAGGAATGAGTTTTTAATTTTTTTCGTATTGTTCCACCACTTCCAAATTCTAAAAAATTTCTGAGTGTAAAGGAGTATAAAAGACATTTTCTGACGATTTTTAGTGAGTGACATATTTCACAAAGTTTAAAAAAATGAAGATTTTAATTTTCTTTCCTCCGCTAAAAATCGGCTTTTCGTTTAAGAATCGTGATCATATTATTTTTTCATGTCTTAGACTTCTAAGAATTAGAAAAAATCATCATTAATTAATTTTGAATTTTATTAATAAAATAAAAATAAAATTAAAAAAATAGATTTTTTTGAAAATCTCGAAAATTGTTTGAGTTAAAGAGCTTAAAATTTAGGTGAACTATTTTGATTCGACACCAAATCGATCCCCTGAGTGCGAGTCAAAAAAGCCGCGGGGCAGATATTTATTTTTTCCAAATAATATACTACACCTAAAAATATTTGCACTTATTTAAGGCTCACGTTGTATAAAAAGATTTAAAAGTGTTACCTTGTAAAGTAATTATAGGTATATCGAGAAACTATGGGTACGGCCCGTTGAATTTACCAGTTTATGTTAGTTTAATAATATATTTTCGTACTTTTGAGTTTCACTTTTATGCCTAGACGTTAAAATTACGTTTTTATATTTTCAATCAGGTCGCAAAAATTAATACTTTTTTAACGTTTGGAAAAAAATTTTTGTCTAATATTAATATTTTTTCCATAGCAACTGTTAAAGTTGCTTTATATACAGGGTTGTTCACCACATACGACACGGAGTATTGTAGCTAAACGATTAGATTTTTGCAAATTGTAAGTTTTGGGTTTGTCGAAGGACTATTAAAGGCACAATTTAAAAATATTTTTACAAGATACAGAGTGTCCAAAATAAATAAAAAATATCAAAGATGTATTTTTTAAAGGGGACACCCTGTATATTATTACATTTTTAGTTTCTACGATTAAAATAAAGATAAATTTAATTAAGGTTTACTACATTTTAATCTTACCGTTTTTGAAATATTCAGGTTTTTGTCAAAATACAGTAATAATTTTAATGCTTTATTTCCATAGACTTAAAATAAAATATAGACTACACTATTTACATCTGAACGCGGTCAAACAATCTTTTTTGTACACATGTTTACTTCTTGGTACAGTCGACCGAGCCTTCCTCATCCAGCCTATGTTGTCACGTCTTTAATATTATCAATATTTTTTTCTTGTTATACACATATATTGAGATATTAATACTACAGTTTAATAAAGTAGGTTTTAATATTCCATAGATGTATTAAATAGTCCTTATACTACTAAATTATAAGTCGGATACTGTTTAAAAAGGATAAATTCTTTACAATATGACAACACCGATTAGAGGCGAGGGAGCCTATTCATTCTTTTTTACCTTGTAGTACGCGTCGCACGTGTGCGGTAAAGCTTTGTTGCCGCTATGTCCCCGGCTGTATTAACGCATTTTCTTAGCTTGTAGTCCTTAAGTGTTTATTTTATTGACTTTTTCTGTTCAAGAACTATAAAATATGGTTCGCCAGTGCCAAATTTGCAAGAAATTTGACTTAAATAATTCATTTAAGTTTTGAAACGACTTTCGACCGGTAGGCAACTCTCAATTGACGCATTAGGAGTCAGTGGCGTTGTTGTAGAAAGGCGCTTATTTAGATAATATTTTAGTAAAATGTAAAATCTGAATTTTTTCTCTTACATTACGTTATTTACTTACTTACATTGTAACAAAATCATAATTATAACCCTGTTAATAATTAATGTTTTTATTAAAAATATATTCCGGTTTATTCTAAAATTATCTTTAGAATCTAAAATAACATACAAGAATTTTAAAATGATATTACATTATGAAACAATATTTTTTAATATACCGGGTCGTCTTAGATTTGTATGTTAGTAGGTATATTATGACATAAATTAGGATTTATTGACGTATTCAATTGTTTTTGGTCTCTTCCTGTTTCACCGATATGATTACATCTTTTGATTTTTAAAGGCACCCTCGGGATATTGCTACTTTATTCGATAAAAATGACACTCTGAATAGAATCACATATCATATGTCAACTTTTGACATTGTCGCTTAAAAACAAATCGTATTTTAAATTTCAATCCAGGGTGCCATGGTGTTGTTAAAAACACTAAGTTTTAATCAAGGAGCCTTGGAAAAATAGTTTTGATCGTCTAATAGGTTTTGTATCTTGTCTAGGCCGGTTAAAAGATGTACAAATCGTATTTTTAATCATACATATGTCAATTTTTTCAAATGGAACAAGGGTGACTCATTGGCATATTTGGGAAAAACATTTTTTTATGAATATATTGATACCACACACTTGGTATTTCGAGTCAAATTGTCGTTATGAACCGCGTGTTACAATTACAATTAAACCATATGCGAAAATGTCAAAAATTGACACATGATATGTCATTCTATTCAGAGTGTCATTTTCTATCGAATAAAGTAGAAATATACCGAGGGTGCCATTTAAAAATTAAAAGTTATATTAATTTCCGGTGAAACAGGAAGTGACCAAAAACAATTGAATGCGTCAATCAATCCTAATTTATGTAATTTTTTATTTGAAAATATAAAAAAATTATGAGGATGAGCCACTTTTGGAACGCACCCGGTATAATAAAGACAGTACCGAGTTAAATAAATGTAGTTTTCATATTATCCACTTCCTATCACCTTCCTTGCTTTAATGGAACAGATTTATGTTTTCTCTAATTTACATAATAAGACATCACATAACCAGCAAAAAATTACAACAATCATATTTTTTTTTTCTCTCCCTGTCGCCGATTCTATTATATCTGTGGAATAGATCCTGTTTTGATTAATATTAGGGGTTGTAAATGTTTGACTAAAATTAATAATTTATTATATTAATTTCAAAAATTACGTAATTTCGATTACAAAATTTCTTCTATAACGTGTATTTTATTATTTTTTTCCTTTTTGGACTATAAGACGTTTTTTCTAAACTTTTATTTAAAAAGCCTGTCCTAAATCTTAATAAAATATAAAAAAGTTTAAATACGATATATTTTTAATTTAAGTATAGCTTCATTAAAATAAAAAAAAATGCCCGGCTATGATACGGAGAGTTCAGGTGTACTTGAGAAACGAAAGACAGTGTTGTGTTTCTCGTCAGGGAACGACCGTTACGACAGAGACAACCTATCTATCGCTCGTGTCGCACTCGTTATAACCTAAAACAATAACACAATAATAACAAGACATTGTCTGACCGCATGTTCCAGCTATTTATGAATGAGATGCTCAGTCTATATTTTATTTTAAGTCTATGTTTATTTCTCTAGGCGTATTTAAGTTTTTAATACCAAATATTGTACTGAAGTATTTCTATTTACTAGATTTTGTATTGCAATAATAAAAATTATACTACCTTATACAGAGTGTCTAAAAATTTATTTTAAATAATTACTAGCTTTAAACGGTAATAACTTGTTTAATTTAAATGGAACACCCTGTATATTTTATGAAAATCAGATGCATAATTTAATTGTCTATCAAATTGTATTAAACCATTTTTTACCCATGTCTTCAAGTTTTTGTAGAAAATGCATTTTTTATAATTTAGAACTCAATTATCAATATACCCATGGAATATTGACATTTTAGATTACTTTTAAGGATGTAACAATTTTTTTAAGAGTACATATGCTAATATTGTCGATATAGTTCGTTTATTTCATTAAAAAATAAAAAATAAATTGTTTAAATATTTGGTAATGAGGACTAATTAATATGATTCCACTATTCAAACTACATTAATTGACTGTTACTTTGCGTTGATTAATAATAATTGCTCCAAATACTAAAAAACTGAATTTTTTATGTGTTTAGACATTGTGGTAAAAAGTAACACCTTAAAAATGTTATTTCATTTTTTGACGAATGTTTACTTATAACAATAGAGATGTTCATTTTCATAACTTATTATTATATTGATTTCTGATTCAAATCCACATTTATTTAGAATAATTTATTAACTAACACAATTAAATATGTAATTAATTAATATTTGGGCGGAAATGATGATGGTATATTTAATTAATGGTATACCTACTCTTTTTATAAAGATTTAAATAGATTTTTTTGTATAAAAATTGCCTAGTAATATTATCGTTTTTAGCACCTGTACATTTTGTACATTTGTTGTATTGAAAACAATCTAAAATGTCAATATTCCATGCGTATATTGATAAATGAGGTCTAAATTATAAGAAAATGCATTTCCTACGAAAATTTGAAGGGATAGGTAAAAAATAGCATGATACAATTTGATAGACAATTAAATTGTGCATCTGATTCTCCTAAAATATACAGGGTGTTCCATTTAAATTAAACAAGTTATTGCCGTTAAAAGCAAGCATTTATATAAAATAAATTTTTAGACACTCTGTATGAGGTAGTATTATTTTTATTATTGCAACACAATAACTGATCAATAATTAAACTTCAGTAGATATTTGGTATTAAAAACTTTGGTACCCTTGGAAAAAGGAAGCCTTAAAATTTTTACCGCAATTTCACAAAATTGAAAATATTTCAAAAACGGTTAGGTAGTGTAATCAACCTTAATCAAATTTATCTTTATTTTAATCGTAGAAACTAAAAATGTAATAATATACAGGGTGTTCCATTTAAAAAAATACAACTTTGATATTTTTTACTTATTTGGCACACTATTATTTTTAAATTGTACCTCTAATAGTCCTTCAACGAACCCAAAACTTTTTGTAAAAATCCAATCGTTTAGCTACAATATTCCGTGTCGTATGTGGTGAACAACCCTGTATATCAAAAATAGTAGATAAAATAGTACTTTAACTGCAAGGGTAGATTAAATTTTAACAGCGAGAATAAGTTAAAAACTTTATTTCTTCTCGCACGTTTTTTAATTGCTTCCATTTCTGGAAATTTTTGTATTCCTTTTCATAAGTTATTCGGGATTTAAATGGAAGTAGTTTGGATATGGCGTTTGTCGCCTCAGCCTGAATATCTTTTGGTAATTTACTTATTTCGTTTTGAGCCATTTCTGGCTCTAATTCAATCAGAAATCGACACGAAAGGGAATTAAAAAATATTGACTCAAAACTGACAACTAAAGAGACAGCTTTATTTATTTGTCAAATTACATAGGAACCAGTACCAACCCAGCACAATATTTTTTCTGCTCGTAATAAATTCCTTGAAATAATATTTTCTGAATATTTTTTAAAACGTAACTCGCTATAAAAAGAAATATTGTTTTATACACGACGATAAAATTGCATTATCGTCTTGTATAAAAAATAACTATTTTTATCACACAGTTTGTCAGTACTTTTTCTAGGACAGCATCCTTTAAATCATACTTTTAAGTATTTTAAAAACAATATCAATATTGACACAAAAAGAAATAAATTGAATAACTATGCAATCGTTTAGCGACGCAAATTATATAATTTCCATAAAAAGGAAAAACTTTAACCTTCTTTTTATCTTTGAAAGGGAATTTGATCCGGAACACATCATCTCCACGTTTAAGCATTAAGAAAGGGAAAAGAGAAAAGATTTCTTTAAATCCCTCACCAAAGATTTTTTATCGCATCTTTTAAATCCGCCACGCCTTATATCCTGATAAGTACCCGACGGGAAAAAGCATAAAAAATGTCATTCTTTTGACGACAAACAATTTTAAATTGGTTCGGGAGCTCTCGTGACAGATTATTTTATTAAATTTTTAAATTGCGAACATGTTAGGGAGCTACGAATATTAGGTTTATATCAGTAACGTACATAAAAAACGGTAAATTTTCTTCTAAAAATCAAGAAATAACTATTCCATCAAAAACATAGAATGTAAAAAAAGCCTTACTTAAATGTGCCTTTTATTTTTTAGTAATTGCAATTTAATGGCCTAAAAACTAGAATACAAAAGGTAATAATACTGTTGAAAATACTCTTTTCTAACGTTCATTTCCTTGCCGTATTTCAAACACACAATACAAACCCACTAACAATCCGACCACCGTAACCCTCCAGATTATGATAAACCTCGCCGAAATACAAGAACGAAAAAATCCTACAGGATATCCCTAGCACCCCAGAGCCGAAGTTCCATTTCTAAGGATAATAAAAATAGCAATAAAGCGAACTCACAGGCGTCCATTACCCCTTACGAGATATATTCCTTTACAAAGATGGGCCGAAATAATACGTGAGGCTATTTTATTTTTTTCCTATCCCCATATCGAAACGGAGATCGTTACGTTCTCAGCTGTATCGGTTTTATAGAGGATAGTCTTTCGTCTGATGCTGGAAAAGAAGAAGGGTAAATTTTATTACAGGAGGATAAATCCTTAGTGAAAAGGATATATGGACAGGTTTTAGTTTTTTTTAAATAGATTCTGCCAATGCATCATTTTTCCTTTTTTGTGACTATACTTTGAAATATAATAACTATGTTAAAGAAAAGCTTAAAATAAAAATCCTTTGTGTTCAATAGCATAATAATTATATAACATATCAAGAGTAAAAATATATAAAACAACCCCAGAGTTCTCAACTGGCAAAGGAGTACAACATGGAGACGCAATATCCCCAAAACTGTTTACAGCAACACCAGAAGAAATCTTTGGTCAACTGGACTGGACCAACAAAGGATTATAAATAGATGGTCAACCATCTAAGATTTGCTGATGACATATATAGTCTGTCCAACGAGAAGATCCTTGACAGTGATAGATGTGTCTGTCATTTTAATTTCAAAGTAGTTTATTTTATTTTACAAAGAAATAAGTTGGTACAACTGGAACGCATAGCAGGAAATATTTAAAATTTGATTGACAAGATGACAAGTGATTACTTCAAAATATTGTGAAAAAACTCTAAAAACTGAAAAAATGTAATCGAGTTATTTTATTTAATAAAAACGGTATATGTTAATACAAAACAAACAAGAACAAGACACTACATACCAAAAAAATATAAAAAAGAACTATTATTTACTTTCAAGCTTTATGAAACTACCCGCATTTATGATTATATTTATCAATATAACTTATGTACAAATACAAATTTGTAATATTTCACAGGAATAAATAAAACAACATAGGTAAATAAAACAAACTATTTTATTAATAATAACACCTACCAAATTTTATACCTTAAAGGTTGATTAATTAACTTTAATCATAATTTTTTTAAACCAGTACCTTTTGACATTATTTTTCTGCAGTACTAAAATCCATTATTTACCTATCGTGTGATGTCGATATTTTACAGCTACTCCAGTTTTTAGTATGTGTTTAGTTTGATCCTTCTACCATATACGAGATGCACTTATCTACGACGAAATGGTGTACAAACTTTATCGATGGCAACTTCATTGGTGTATAAGACTTTCTGCCTGGGCAGCGAGTATTAACCATAAACTGTGCTCTGGGTCTACAGTTAATTTTCACTCGATTTTTCCTCCAATTGACTTCAAAAGACACAAAACACACGTAATAATACGAATCAAAATGCATCATCTTCCAAAACGCAGGGTATTTAACAAAAGTTGACACAAAATTATAACCTATAATTTGGCAAGACTTTCACAAGCGTCAAAAATGACAAAAATCTAAAGGCGAGTTCATACGCATCGGCGTCCGTTTGTCGTTCATCGTTCCGTCAAACCAATAAAATTGAAATACGATCTGTCATTTTTTAAATAAACCAATAAAACTGGTTAAAAACAACAAGACACGACGCATGACGGATCTATATTTAAACCCATCCATAGATAACTTCAAAATTATTAGAAACTTTTTTTAATAAAATAAATAGATTGGTATGGGACGTCATCTGCTTTTCTTCTGTCATCGTCTGTCGAAATCTTACCTGAGAAAAAAAACAGAGTATAGTTCAAATTGCCAATAGCCCTGAAGGACTACAAGCACAAATTAACAAACTAAATACAGCCAGTAATAAAGTGGGCTTCAAAATGAACTTAGCAAAAACTAAAGTAATGTATAACGAACTAGTAGACAGAAAAGACATTCCAATAAATAAAACAACACTGGAAATATTATACGAATACATATATTTGGAACAACTAATTAATTTTAACCAATTAAGAATTATTATTAATCATCAACAGCTGACGATCAACACTCAGGTTTAATTATCAGCAGATTATTAGAAATCATCAGTTTTAATCATGAGCTGGCTATTAATAATTTCATTTATATTATTAAAACTGAATTTTGACCATTAGTTTATAATTCTAACATTCAAAATAAAACATTAATGTATCACAATACACTTTACTTTTAACACTGGACGCTTTTTTTGCTAACTATGTTACCATCATCAGCAGATTATTTACACTAACACTAGTTTAAATCTTCCTAGTAATTGTATCATACAACAAATATATTTTACGATCAGATGCTTAGGATACAGGTCTGGGCAACACGATCTTAGCTTATGCGGACGACATGTCCTCTTAATAACTGCTTCCACCTACACGATCCTTGAAGAAAAGATTCAGGCGGCTGCGCTAGCGATTAAATATAAGTTGGAAAGCATGGGCGTCAAACTGGCCTCTGAAAAAACGGAGCTGGTCGTTCTCGTTGGACAACGCAAGGCAGGGTCTATTTTTTATCTGGTCGGGCCCTAAAGCCCAAGCAAAAATTCGGGTCCTCTTATTCAATAAAATTCAAAAATTCAAAAAATTATGAATATTTTACAACTCTTAACGGGCCCCCCAGACCAATGGGCCAAAGGTCCGGGCCTTATGGTAAAATAGGCCCTAACGCAAGGCAAAAGATCTAAGCATAAAGCTAGATAATTTAGTTATAAAACCTCGAAAGAAGGTTAAATACATGGGTGTTTGGTTCGACTCGGACATGCTAATGACTTCACACGTCACAGAAATCAGGAATAAAACGACTGGCATCATCCAGCAACTGACGAGAATAACTCCCAATATCGAAGGACCTCGTGCGGAAAAAAGAAAACTTCGGGCTTCGGTAGTTCATTCGACCATACTCTACGCATTGCCGATCTCGATTCTGGGACAGATCCGTGCGCTTCAAGCATCACCACAATATACTAGAAAGGATAAATAGCAAGTTAGCACTCAGGGTTGCATCGGTATACTGCACATGTCCAACAGTAGCGGTACTGTGTCTGCACAGGATCCGCAAGGCTGATTCTCCTACATGCTGGTATTGCGAGGCGTCAGACTCGGCTAACCATACACTATTTGAGTATCACGCGCACGAAGATATACGGGAAAACGCAGAGACAGTATGTGGTACGAAGATTATTAGAGTAAACGTCGGAAATCTTCTAATATCATCGAACGAAAATATCGAAGCGATTTGCGGCATGATAAGGAACATTATGAGGAAAAAGGCGAAGGACAAAAAAGACAAGATGGGTACAGACAAGACCAACATAGAAGAATGATAAGTCTCTAATCTTGATGAAATGCCTTCGGCGGTACCGAGATTGGTGAGCTTAGAGCACAGATGGGTTTTTAGTGGGTAGGCCTTCTCACATGAGGGAGACCCCCACACTCTAGCCCTAAAGGCGTTTCCCATATATAAAAAAGTAATTGTAACATAGTTAACAAAAGTCAAGTATTTTAGTATTTTATGATAAACTAGTGTTTTATTTTGCTTTGGACTTTGGACTATTGGAGTGTTTGGAATGTTTGGATACCAATATTGTATCCAAACGGAGATTGTTAATTTTGGTAGAATTATTTAATTCTCTGTCTTAGCACTAAACGTATACTACAGTTAAAGTCATGCTAGAAAACACTGATAGCAAGAAATAGGACTTGAGTTTCTATAAATTAAGTTTAATTTGTTGGCAGCAAACCTTTTTTAATTTCTTTTTTAATTATCAGCTAACAAGCAGCACTCACTAATTTGCACCGAACACTGCTTACCTTTAAGGCAAATTAGAAATCCTTTGATAATAATCATCTGTTAAAATGCAATTTGGTTCGGAATCTGCTTAAG